>NC_043706.1:93711632-93885482 GCF_006229205.1 Suricata suricatta | reverse complement strand
TTGTGAAGTGCAGAGGGCTGTTTGATTGACTTGAGCCTCCACATACTGTGCATTTCCAGAGAGGATGGCTCCTTCCCTTTGCATCTCTTGGCCCTTGGAATCCTCAGCCCCCAGGGAACTCATCAGCCTCTGCCCTAGAAGGCATTCTGCCTCACAGCCCACCACAGACCTCCTGTTCTGGTGCAGAAGTTAAGCAGGCTTTCTGGCTGGCCCCAGAACTTCACCATCAACCGTGATATTCTTCCTTGGAGAAACACTTTTCCCTATTTCAAAAAAACCAGGTTTCAAAGAAACCTTTGGCACACAATGCAATTAAAAACTGCCCCATTAGTAGTTTAAAAATTATGTTTCCTCTACCAAAATAAGCATCAAAATTCAGTTTTATTTATTTTTCTATATCGAATGCTATCATGGAAAGAATGTGAGCAGCTTACTTTATGGTTTTTGAAGCTATCCTGTGAATGTGATATCATTTGATCCCTACACCAGCCCCCTAAGGCAGACAGGAAAGGTATAACAAGCCCCACTTCTCAGATGAGGAAACTGAGGCTCAGAACGTCCACCGGTTACCACATGCATGGGCAACCTAAGCTCTGACTCGTTTCTTGTCTCCCCCACTCCATTTGGCGGTATCTAAAAGGATTCATTTTATTTCTCAATCATCTGGAATATCCATAACCAAAATCCCTCGAGCTTTATTTCAACATAACTGCCAACTACAGAATGGTTCACTTCCCGCTGATGATGTGAAAGAATAAACACGGCCACCAGAGACCACAAACAGTGTCAAATGATTTAAGAGCCAAAGCCACACCATTTTCCAACCTCAGCAAAACCACCTCCCACTATTAATAAAAGCACATTCACGTTCTGGACTTGTGCCCAATTGCGACCACAATATATACCAAAACCAGAGCCTCTGTGGTAACCCAAGAAGTTTCATATTGTCTCATATGTGATTAATACAGTTCTGGCTGAGATGAGAGGAATCAATGACAAGATGCCACCATACACATGAAGCCACGAGCACCCCAAATTCCTAAGCATTTTATTGGAGTTAAGATCTATGCATATGAAAGTGATAATAACTCATAATCCTTGATAATACTTGGTGCCTGACTATGGAACACATTTGGCACATTCCTACCCTGGGTGTCCTACTTCAGCAGGAAATGGTTCTGTCCTCCTCATACCCAATGCCCTACTCTGAGACTTGCCTGTGTTTATTATTGTTTCTCCCCTTCTGCCTCTATGTCAGTTACCCTGGTAAAATAAGTAGGTAGCTGACTGCTACTTGTAGCTGTTACATGTAGCAGCAGACTTGAAATTTTGAATGTTGTATAAACTATACACTATGTCAATATGGTAAAATGAGGAAAATGAATCTGAAAAAGAGAATGTAATACCAAGAACTACTGAGTAATAACACCAATTCTCCTGATGACATGTTAAAATTGGTGATATTTCTTTATTGCCAAAACTAATATGTCTACAATAAAGACATGAGGCTGAGTAGATGTGACAGTAATTAAGAAGCAAATGTTAGGCTCCTGGGTGGCTTAGCCGGTTAAGCATGGAACTTCAACTCAGGTCATGCTTTTGTGGTTTGTGGGTTCAAGCCCCACGTCGAGCTCTCTGCTGACAGCTCAGAGCCTGGAGCCTGCTTTGGATTCTGTATCTTCTTCTCTCTCTGTGCCTCCCCAACTCAAGCTCTGTCTCTGGCTCTCTCTCAAAAATAAACATTAAAAGAAATTTAAAAACAAAAAAAAAATAAATGTCTCTCCCCAGAAACAGAAGGCATAGGAATATTTATTTCCCACTCTTGACGTTCCTTCCTTGTGAAGAGATATTCTTCATCATAATACTTTTGATCCCTCTCCATCCCTTACTTCCTGACCAGGGAGCACAGGATGCTCTCCTCTGCTCCTCCTGGGGGAGATACAGCTTGTGGTAATTCTAATTCAGGGATTCAAGTTTATAATGCATGCTTGCCTCACCTATAAATTACAAGTTCCAACCATGATGATAACTTTCTCCCCCTCCCCATCTGCCTTAGTTTTTCTCTTCTTTCCAGGTTCAAACCCAAGACACTATATTACATGTCTGGGGTCTCTGAGTCTCCCCAAATCTTTTTGTTTATTTATTTGTTTGTTTGTTTATTTCTGAGAGACAGAGCATGAGTGAGGGAGGGGCAGAGAGAGAGAGGGGCGGAGTCCGAAGCAGGCTCTAGGCTGAGCCAAAGTCTGATGCTTAACTGACTGAGCCACCCAGGTGCCCCTCCCCAAATCTTTAGACGTGCCATCCCTGGAGAATCGGAGGTGAGCAAGAATTACCTATTCATAGGTCCTTCCCCGAGAGAGAGAGGAGAAGTGAAGAGGAAGGGCCAGGGCTCAGACTCGGTTGGCTGAGTAGGTTGTTAGTTATACCAGGGGGTATTCCTTAGAGGAAAGAAGCCTCCGCCGGTCACCTTCCCAGTAACAAATATGTCACTACAAAATTAGCAAGCCTAGTAGTCAATACCAAAGATTGTGACCAAAAAAGTTTCATCTCATCTCAAAAACAATATATTGATAAGCAAAATGAGCTGGAAATAGCACTCTAGTTATCTGTACTATACAATTCAATTTCCTGGTTTTCATAAGGTATGATAGTTATGTAAGATATCACCACTGGGAGAAGCTGGGTGAGGGGTACACAGGACCTCTCTGTACTATTTTTGCAACATCTTGTGAACCTGTATTTGGTTCAAAATAAAAGTTAAAGGAAAAAAAAGCCAGACACAAAAAGCACACACTGTGTATTCCATTTATGTTAAATTCGAGAATAGGCAGAGCTTATCTATGGTGAAAGACATCAGAAAAATGGTTCTCTTTGTGGGGTAGGAGAGTGGGAATTAACTAGGAAGAGGTGGGAGGAAATTTCTGAGCTGACAGAAATCTTCTGCCTCTTGATAAGGGTGTGGATTACATGAGCTTTTGTCAAAACTCATCAAGTATACAGGATCTGAGCATTTCACTGTATTGGAGATTATATGCCTCAGTTAAAACAATAAGAAAATAAATGACCTCATTTGCCTCTTCCTACTCAAACAAAACCTTGAAAAAAGATGCTTTAAAAATATTACTTTCTGCTTAATCGTCAAATCTCCAAGAAAACGATAAGAATTTAAGAAATATAATCATAGGAATATTTGCTCTCATTTTATAGGTATGTAGTTTATTTCCTCCAATAACCAGAACAAGCTTCCATCAGGTGGAAGTTATTGCCTTGGTCTGAGAGTAGGTTTTCCATAGGTGAGGTAAGCCAGAGAAAGGGAGTTAATATAATTTCCCACTGACGTGGGCATGCTCATAATAATTAACTATCTAAATAGAGCTTAAAATGACTAAATATAAGGATCACAAGATTTAAAGGACACCAAGCAAGATTAACAGGTAGAGTCGTTAATTACTAACATAATGTAAATCATTGTTTCACTGAATCTCCAGCCTTCAGTCAAAGGAATCACTTACATTCCCCAAATCCTTGAAGCAGAGAATAGTTGGCTCTGAGAATTTGGGGCCCGTGAAGTACCCAGATTTCTACGTTGCCGATATGACACCCCCTTCCAAATTTTAGTTTCTACTCAGCATGGTTCTCCACAGAGCTTGTCAAAGACAGAAAAACATTAAAAAAATCCAAGATTTGAAATCTACCTCTATCATCCTAATTTCTTGTGATTAATTTCTTTTTCTCATCAGAAGAAATTGCACTTCAATTGCAGCTTCAGGTTTTGGTGAATCTGACTTTATTTTATTTAATAAATTTCTGCTGAGTGCCGACTATATACCACGTCCTAAGCGAGTGCTTTGATTAGATCATTTAATTTACCAACTATGCGTTAAGCTGGTCCAAAGCGGGGCTCAGAGACTGAGAAGCGCCCCTGGAATCAGAGATGAAAGGCCAGCTCAGGCCTGTGCTCTCCTCACTAAACAGCCCTGTCCTAGGACCAGGTACAAAGCCAAGTGGATGTTCAGGCTTTTGAAGACGTGGTGGAGGAGGGGCTACACAGAGAACACAGCAGTAAACTCTGGTCACTCAAAGCAGGGAGTTTGCTCTAGGGCTTCCATGTTTTTTTAAAAAATCAATTACATCAAAACACCTTTTCATTAAAAAAACAAAACAAAACAAAAAAAAAGCAAAAACAGGGATAAAGAACACCTACAAGCTTCCAAGAGAGCACGGACTGCTAGCAGCATGACTCCATTGCACCTGCCTTCTCCAGCTTCTCTATACAAGGAGGCACATGCCCTCTTCCGCTGTGTGCTCTGCACAGCATTTGCCAAAGCAGATCACCCAGTCTGGGTTTACCTCTACTTTCCTGTACATGGTCCTTTCTTAGTTTTGGGGCCACTGCATTTTCTTTTTCCCCCATTCCATAAATCTGGCTATTTTAGAGAATCTCTTCTCTGCCCTCCTCTACTAACTTCTTATACTCATCCCTTGAGAAACGTCATGGTTTTTCTTGACTTCAACTATCACCTCCATGCACAGGGCCCTAAATATATTTTCTCGGCTGAGCACGGGTTTATAACTGCAGTCACTTACTGGATAGCCCTACTTGGCTATTCAGCTGGCACTTTAAAGTTTTCATTAAGACTAATTACATAATTTCCTTCTCTCACCAAATGAGTTCCTTGTATAACTCTCTAATTTCTAATAATGATAGTTTCATTTTCTGAACCATCCGGGCTCAAAATGTCTGAGTCATCTCTCTTGGTTTAATTCACTTTCCTTGTCCCCAAACTCAAGCCCAAATGAAGGAATGGAGCAGGGAATGATGAGGGCCAAGAGGACCAACATTACTAAGAAATGTTCTCCTTGAAAAAGGAAGATGACACAGGAAATGCACTGAGCAAAGGAGGGGGAAGAGGAGGGTTTGAAGGACCCTCTGGGGTGACACTTGCAGGCTTTGAGGCCAGAGAAGCAAACTGGGCGTGAAAGGAGGGGAGGGAAGCAAACTGTGTTATGTTGATGTCACAAAACAGTCAAAAATGCTGTATCTGAAGCAGGGAAAGAATGTAATTTTTCTATGGATTAGACTCAAAATCAAATGGGTCAGGCTGTGAAGCAGAAAGGTTGGAAATACAAAGGAATACGAAAAAATAGGAATGTTAGTTCAAGACAATCTGGGTTTTAACAATTACATCACGGGGGCTCCTGGGTGGCTCAGTTGGTTAATCGACTGACTCTCGATTTTGGCTCAGGTCATGGTTGCACAGTTGGTGATATCCAGCCCTGGTCAGGCTCTGCACTGACGGTGTGGAGCCTGCTTGGGATTCTCTCTCTACCTCTCTTGCTCATGTTCTCATGTTCTCTCTGGCTCATGTTCTCTCTCTCTCAAAATAAATAAATAAACTTTAAAAAAAAGGTTAAAAAATAGTTAATTATATACCTATAAATTACTTAACTATAAATGTGACACCCTGAGATTTCAATTACAAGAAAGCAGCTGTGTATATAATGTTCTCAAAACACAAGAGGACAAACGAGACACCAAAGGAACCAGAGCCTGGTTGTGATGCTGACATATATAGAAGGCTTTTCCCCATTCTCTATGTCCATGATGGAGACCACAACAGACTTTCTGATGGAGGTGACAGCAGCAGTTTACCTCCACTCCGTGTCATACCTCACCAAATGCTAGCCCTTAGGAGTAAGAGATGAACCTAACACCTCCTGATAATCCACTCTAGACCAACATTGACAAAAACCTATTTCTGTCTGTCTCCTCCTTGGGTGATACAATTTACTACTGGGTATTTAGGGGGCTTTGCCTTTTGCCTGGCCTGTACTTCTCTTTTTCCAACTTTTGGGGGGCTCTCCTGAAATCCCAGCATTCTGGAATTCAGTAAACATACACAGTTTAAACTTCTTTACTCCTGCCATTTTACAACATCATATCTCCAGTTTTGTATTAATACGTGTACTTGGCACACAGTCAGTGGCCCCTCCGTCCTCTGAGCAGCTACAGTCACGCTCCCCAATTGCTATTAAGTATCTGGTAGGCACAACTGAATGCAGCCCCGAATTTATGCAAATCCCATGACTGTGCAGAAGAATAAAGCATCAGAATACTATTATCTAGACACAGGGTATCTCCAGAGAGTACGGCCCTGCTGGCAGCTGTGCTACCCACCCCAACCAGAACATGCCCGGCACAGAATAACACCTGTGAGATCAACGTCTCTTAATTTCAGCCACACAGTGATAAACATAAGCATATATATTATAAAGTGAGAAACAACACAAAGAAAACAAGATCTCAGAACTTTATGCCTCCCTGGAAGCAGCATTAGCCCAGATGCCATGGAGAAGCCTTTCTTCCACACCCATTCCCTGACTTCTTCCCTTTAGTCTATTACAATCTGCCCCAAGCCCGACAACCTGGGCAGGCCTCTTAACTGGGGCTGCTCTGTGAGAGCTCCGCCCTCCAGCCGGTCTGCACCCCAACACAGTCCCCGCCCATCGCTTGTCAGCTTCTTGGTCTTTCCCAGCTTACTGTCTCTCGTGCCTGCTCTTCTTTCTGCCACTTTGATCTCCTCCTCCCCAGGATCCCCACCTCCAGCGGCTCCTCCAAGTCCACACTCGACACCCTGGTGTTCACGAGACAGGGCCGTGGCCTCTGAACCTCACAGAACCCCCTCTGCTCTGGACAAGCCTACCTGCTTGGTGTCCCCCGCAAACATACCTTAACCCTTTCCCTTCCTGCCAGTTTCCCAAATCCTCCACGACCTTCAGGCTCCAGCTTTTGGGCACCCAAGTGGGCAGCTTCGGGGAAACAGGATGACTCCAGCATGTGGGCTGGATGCTAGAATGTACAATTCTGAAACAGGAGGTGCCCATGAAGTGTGCTGAAGCTACTGAGGTTCTCCGGGTTGAAAGTCATAGAAGAGAGGAAGTCACAACTGTCCAATGTCATCTACCCTGGTCTTTTGGGCCCTGCCATGTTCTCTCTAGCTTACAGACATTTTATTGGTACAGCCATTGTAATTAACTTATTTTTTGTATTAAACAAAGTTGTTATTTAAAAATGTCTCAGGAGCTAGAGTTGCCAAGTGCTGAAAACTAGTCTGAACACATAGTGCTGTGCATGGCCACATGTGTTCGGTTACGTTTGCACACAAGCCGGCTAGGAACAGCCAGTCAGTGTTTCACATTCACAGGAGCAGAGATTTTCATCTGCTCCTATAAGGAAGTCATGTTGCTTACATTTATCAACTGTATGATACAAAACAGCTTTTTTTCATTTTAATTAAACATGGGGGTGGGGGGGTCCTGGGTGGCTCAGTTAGTTAAGCATCCGACTTCAGCTCAGGTCGTGATCTCACAGTTCGTGGGTTTGAGCCCCATGTCGGGCTCTGTGCTGACAGCTCAGAGCTTGGAGCCTGTCTTCAGATTCTGTGTCTCCCTCTGTTTCTGACCCTCCCCTGCTCACACTGTCTCTCTCTCTCTCAAAAATAAATAAAAACATTAAAATTTTTTTTTAATTAGACATGAGGAGATGTCTAGTTCAGGGAGTCCTGTGATGAAATAGCCTAAAACAAGATCTCCTTTCCCCCGGATCTGTAAACACACACACACACACACACACACAGAGTGACATTGTATAGGAGATGCACATGGGCCCTAGTGACCATCGCAGGAGTGCGTTCTCAGGTGGTGGCGCTTTCTCCTGATGGATTTTGCTCCAGGGAGAAACCTCGGGCATGTAAGCCCTGCCTATGCCAGATCCTAGACAGGGTCAGAGGAGGGCTCTGGGGACAATGACAGTGCCTGGTGAATAGTGGAAGGCAGTGAGGAAACAATTACTAGAGTGCTGCTTGTTACATCACCTAGCGGGGTGAATGTATGCCGGGAAGGAAAAGGACATCTAACCTAGGGAATCTAAGGATGCTGAGTGGAGGGGAAGGGAAAGAAGGGGGCATGGGGAGCTACACTGTACTTCCTGGCACACAGTGGTCTTGGTTCTGGACTGGCCATCTTCGAGGTCACAATACCACTCAGTGCTCCTCGGCTCATTTGGGTAAGTGTCCGACTCTTGATTTCAGCTTAGGTCATGATCTCACAGTTTGTGAGCTTCAGTCCCACATCAGGCTCTGTGCTGACAGTGCAGAGTCTGCTTGGGATTCTCTCCTTCCCTTCTGTCCCTCCCCCCCCTCAAAATAAATAAATATTTTAAAAAATCATCAATGTTCCTTTATACTAACTGATCTTCTTTATATATTTTATCATACCTAAGTATATAAATATATAAATAAGTACATGTATATAAAAATAAATAAGTACATAAATTTGTATATATTTTATTTATTTTGTTGCATATCACAATATATATTATAGTATACTATATTTACATATATATTTGTATATGTGTATATAAATGGATTGGAAAGAGATTTTTTAATCAGACAAGAATTCTAGAAACCATTGCAGAAAAATAAAAAAGAGTGAATACCCCAAGAGGAGAATAGTTCAAAATCTGAGGTATATCCTTACCACAGAATAGTATGCAGTCATTAAAAAAAGTCAAGTCTACAAGGGTTCTTACTATTCATTGTTAAATGAGAATAAAGAAGTGCAAAGAATATCTCATTTTTGAAAACCTATGATTGCATTCAAAAGTGCTGAGCACATCAGTGTGGACAATAACTGGTTGGAACAGGAGAAATGAAGAAGAGACTAATGGAAAATAAGAGAAAGTAAGTGAGAACAACTATTAAAAGTAAGATGGTCCATGATAAAAAAAACAAGAATTATATAAAAATATGCATATGTAAGTAAATATGCACAAAATGCAGGGAAGAATGTTTGCTAAAACGTTGTAGATGTATTGTCTCAGGGTAAAAATATTTCAGGTGATTCCTTATACTTTTTTTTCATTTTAATAAGGAAATATAATAATTATATAACCAAAGTAATTATTTTCATTGAGGTAAGCTTTTGAATAATTCAATAACACTGGCAGTAAGAAAATAATGTTTGTAAGCCTTCCTTGACAAAAGATGGCGTATCCTGTATAATTCTGAATCATTCACGACTAAAAGAGGTTTTCCACAATCTTTTTTCAAAATGGAGACAGACCAGAAAGCCCAAAATTAAAGATCATCATAAACACTTCAAGCATCTTCAAGGCAGGGCTTACATCTAATTTTTAACACACTTTCCCCAAAGCTTTGAGCACTCTGAGTGCCCAATCAGTCCTCATTAATTGGCAGGCACATTTCAAATCTCATGAAGTATTACATTAAAGATGCTATTATCTGATATACAAATGCTATTTAAAAGTAAAATCTCATCTAAAAATGAACAGGAGAGCTGAAGCAGCTCCAGTGAAAATAATTTAACTATGAAATTTAATCCGCCACAAAAGAAGTAATAGAACTAACATGTAACAAAGTGTTTTCTTCTCGCTCCCGGTCACGTTAAACAGATCTAGTTCTGCTAAAGTCTCAGGCCTGCGGTCATCTACACACCTCAGTATCGTTACCTTCTGCTTTTTATTGCAGATATGAGATCCATGACATTAGCTACCTGCCCTCGGGAACAATATTCAGTCTTTGAAACTCTAAACATTAAAACTCTGCATGTTAAAATTCTGATGATAGCATGCAATTGTTCTGCAGAGAGAGGCCACTTTTTATTCTCCCAGGCCTACTTTCTCTGTGGGGTAGCGGAAATGGATTTCAAGGCCCGTGTAGGGAGCTGTTTGGTGAAAAGCCATGGCGTGGCCTTTCCAGAGGAAATGGGCAGATGAAGCGGGGCAGAGCTGGAACAGTGGCTGCTGCTCTTGAACCCATAGGCCAGGCACCCCCACCTGCCTGTAGGTAACAGTTCACGTGTCACCTCTTACACCTGGCAGGTAACTGTTATTAAGTAACATAAAAACACATATTACACATATAACCTTTTCAAGTAAAATACTTACTTGGACTAACAAGTGGCCTGCGTTAGGCAGACATGTACCACATTTCTTGGTGTTCTCATTGATTTGCTTTATCAAATTCATCAATATCTCCACAGCACCTTTGCTGATCATTTCGTCGAGAAATCTTGGGTTTCCAGAAATGAATTTGATAGCCCCCATACAGTATAAGAAAGCTTCGGTGTTAGCGTGCAGGTCTTCATTTCTCAGGATCTTCAATAATGATTCTGTCAAGAAGATGAATTATTACAAATGTAAAACAGTTGGAGAGAGACGTTTTAAAGCACTTGTATGTGAACATCAAATACAATTTGTAAAATGTTAGTGAGAACCTACATTCAAATGCTTGTTAAGGGTTACTCATGTGGTATAAAGAGGAAAAGCTTACTTGTAGCAAAGAAAAATCTCTGTAATAATCGTGACAGCAAAAGGATGGGATAATTAGTATATAAATAAGAAGATGTTCTTTTAATTAAATGCCAATTCCTTGCCTCTTACTAGTATTTACCAACCTTTATTCTTAGTTACAAATATTTTGAGTTATTGTAGAATAAGTAATATTTAAGACAATTTAGGAGTTAAATTGTCAACAAACTTTTGACAATATACTGGTTGCTGTATGAATGTGAAATTAATCAAGACAGGATTTTTTAGGAGAGCTCAATCACCATAGAAAGGGATACTTCAAATATAACAACCACTCTTTCCCAAGACAACGTAAGAACTTACATCTGAAAAACATACAACTACTAGATTTTAGGGGTAACCTAGGCAACTCCGATAGGGCTAATCATGCTTATTTCACATTTATTTTTATTAATGTCAGTGTGATCATTTGTCAGAATCTTTCTTTGTCCCTCTGCTGAGGTCAAAAGAAGAGATCATGTATCCTATGTTGCAAAAAAAGAACCCAGAGTATTTTCCATGTTGCTACCTTTCCTTAGATCTGCAATACTAATTCATAAAAGATCTCTATTTAGATAACTACTGAAGCTTCTTAATTATTTAATGTTTAAGACTTAAACATTATTAGCTAGGAAGCTACAGTGCAATAAAATTTCTCTACCTACATATTTGAAACACATTTTAGACACTTTGATGTCAAATGCCTACAACAGCTGTCTTCCAGTTTGTCTTCTGAGTTTTCCTCGTGTCTACTACATCAAAAGACCAAAATTTTCAATTATGTCAAATACCATTAAGTGTATTTTTTCTGATAGTCGATCCAAGACCAGGAAATGAATTTTTAAATAGGCAACACTTGATCGTCACATAATGTTAATACAGACATTTAAAGCAAATAGCTAACTGGGATACATTAAAAGGAATATGGAAAACAGAGACGGACAGAGCAACAATAGGCATCACATCACTTCTGGATATTAGTGGGAAGTAAAGATTATTCTAGCCATTATGAATGAGAGCTTCACTCCCCAAATTTCTCATTCACACTCAAGTACAACTTTCGCTCAGTGGTGGTGCTGAGTGATACTCACCTAGAATGCTGTCATTTTCAATCAGAGAGTCATTCTTTTCACTTCTGCTAATTTTAAATATAAGTTTGCAGACATTAAGGAGATTCTTTCCACTCACTTTAAGCTGCAGAGAAAGAAAACACTAACGTTTTTATTGCAGAGGGAAATAAAGATGCGCCATAATTTTTTAGCACAAACATCTATTTTGAAAGTGCTGCAGGAGTATTTTTAAAATGTGAAGAAGAATTCTAAGTTTAGGCTACACACTTGCCAACTATAGTATTTAATTAACTCATTTATGGTAAATACAATATAAATGATCTTTAGCATAAGCACACTACTAATGAATGATAAGTTTCATCCTTACACGTGTGGTTATTAGTTACTTTTAAAAGAGTATGAGGATGGGGGGGGATGTTGAGAAACTTAACTAAATGGAGTGATTGCTTTAACACACAAGAATAAAGGAACACAGAGGGGAGCCTGGGTGGCTCAGTCAGTTGAGCATCCGGCTTCAGTTCAGGTCATGATCTCACAGTTTGTGGGTTTGAGCCCCACGCCAGGCTCTGTGCTGACAGCTAGCTCAGCTCAGAGTGTGTAATGTTCAAAGCTTAAAATTACCTTCTAAATCATAGAAAAATATTAAATAAATTAAACATAGGTGAAATAAGGAAGTATACTTCACAGTAGACGGGGACTAACTACATCAAATGGTCTCAGTTAGGTATATATATATCTAAAGTAGTAAAAATTAAAAATAAAAAACATCCTAAGTGATATTAGGAAATACTTTAATAAACTGCAGAACATCAATACTACTCATATTAAGCAGTCATAAAAAGTATAAATGTGGGGGTGCCTGGGTGGCTCAGTTGGTTCAGCATCCAACTTCGGCTCAGGTCATAATCTCACGGTTCATGGGTTCAAGCCCCACGGCAGGCTCTGTGCTCACAGCTCAGGGCCTGGAGCCTGCTTCCGATTCTGTGTCTCCCTCTCTCTGCCCCTTCCCGCTCATGCTGTCTCGCTTTCTGTCCAAAATAAATAAACATTAAAAAAATATATATATGTAACTGTGTACACAATGTTAAAAAAACATTTATAACCTACTATAAGATGGAACTATTATGTGCCCTCAATAAAAGAATGTAAAAGCTGTTTATAGAAATGAGGTCATCCACACAAAAAAATATCTGCGTGAAAAGGATGGCATATGGGTCATTATTTTATCATTAAAAAGTATCTTTAAAATTATCTTTAACATCAGTTCGTTAAAAAAATGATAATGGAATTCGTCAGACATGTTTTTAACATTCTGTGCTTGATCCACAGATACTGATGAGCCCCTACTGTGTATCAGGCACAGTGCTGTTCCCAGTCGGAGCCCAGGGATGACCTTGGCCAGCCCTGTGCCTCAGGGGCAGGGGGGAGGGAAGTGGCTTCCAGCTCCCTCCCTGCCCTGGGCTCTCCACAAGTTGCCTCAGAGCCGTCTTGCAAATTAGGTGTTGTCATTTGCAGTAGGCACCTGAGCAATCTGGGTATACGGAATGCAGACTCCTGGGCCCCACACAGCCCTGCTGAGTCAGAATCTGCATTTTAACAAAGCTGTCCAGGGATCCCGTGCACATGCAAGTCTGAGGAGCTCCCTTGAGGAAGCCTCAGAAACTGTTACACACGGCAGGATGGGGATTCTTCTGTTCTCAGGAGGAAAAAGGAAATGGAAATTAAACAAAAAAAATTAATGCTTAGGTGTTTAAAAAATTATTTAAAAACCCAGAAAACAAGCTGATAAAAAAATGGAAAGAAATTCTAAATCAATGGAAATATATATTGTCCTTGATAGTTGAGAATATATTTTATTTTGTTTTTAATTTCAAGTTTTAATTTAAATTCTAGTTAACAAATGTGATAAAATTGGTTTCGGGTGTAGAATTTACTGATTCATCATTTGTGTGTAGCACCCAGTGCTCATCACAACAAGGGGAATGTATTTTAATCACCTAACAGTCCACTGTGACACTGTGAGCCTGTGTGTGTGTGATGTTAGCCCCTGCTGTGCTGAATAGGGGCGCCTGGGGGACTTAGTTAAGGGTCCCGCTCTTGATTTCCGCTCAGGTCATGATCTCATGGTGAGTTTGAGCCTCGCACGGGCTCCACGCCAACAGTGCAGAGACCTGCTTGGGATTCTCTCTTTCCTTACCGCTTCCCACCTCTCAAAATAAATAAATAACCTTAAAAGTAAAATGAATGAATGAATGAATGGAGACAACTAATCTCACCCCCCACCCAGGTTTTATATTTTTAGTGAAAAGTGACAGAGGAAAAATTACAACAACTTGTGTCAGGGTTTTCATTAAAAAGATCAATCTATCAAACAACCTACAATTTTCGAGTCTGCTCTAAAGTCAGGTTACTTTCAAAGCACGTTCTTATACGTTCTCTTTCGATCACTGTAAAATTGGACTCTGTGACATGAAAAAGTAATAAAACATTAAATCTCATGCAAGGAGCATAGACTCCCTCCCATGTGACAGATCGTCCCCCACACTGTCCATGCCCTTTCCTGTGCGGTACACTCTGCCCACAGTGCTCTCCCTCCCCCTCGGGTGTCTCTCCTGCCACAGTGCCAGCCAGGAAGGCAGGGGCTATTTCATTCACTTGTATCCCCAGGGTCAAGGGTCCCTGGCACGAAGTAAGAGCTTACAGTGGGTGGTTTACTTCCTACATTCAAGATAGCAGTCTTTTCTCTGTAAAGCAAATTTGGAAAATTAAAGAGGAGTTTAAAAACACTCATAATTCTACTACTACATAAAATCACTGTTGACATACTGGTGGTTTTTGTTTTTTGTTTTCTGGATTTTCCTCCCTGTATAGGGTACTAGATTTTTTCCTCTTCCTGAATATAGCTGCATTCATTGTGTATATGTTTGTAATAAAAAAAAATCTTTTTTTAAAGTTTACATATTTATTTTTGAGGGGGTAGGGGCAGAGAGTGAGAGCGAGAGTGAGAGAGAGAGCAAGAGAACAAGAGAGTGAGAGACCGAGAGAGAGAATTCCAAGTAGGCTCCACACCATCAGCGAGGAGCCAGATGCGGGGCTCGAACCCATGAACAATAAGATCATGACCTGAGTAAAAGTCAAACACTTAACCAACTGAGTCACTCAGATACCCCTAAAAAAAAAAATCTCTTAATATGTTGACTGATAAATTTTTGAAAGATCTTTTGACACAAAGGTTAAAATTAAAACGGCTGTCTGGCAAACCTCCAAGCTACTTAAGGGAAAAAAAAAAAGAAATTAGAAAAACTGACATTATGCTCACCAAATTTTTTTTAACCATAAATAATTTCAAATGTCTGAATTGTAATACTAAACGGGTAGGTAAAATATTGGCAGACACTAGAGAAGATATTAAAAACATCTTGGTTCCATATATCTTTTTTCTTTTTTGACAGCTTTTTACGATGTGGCCTTTTTAGAACTTTCATAGAGTTCCATCACCAAGGCCTATGCAAAACAGTGTCTCGTTGGAACACTAGGGGAGATGGAGGTAGCAGATGGGAAGTTGGGATTGATGGCCTTGGAGGTCCTGCGTGACCTGGTTCTAGAGTTAATCAGGAGGAACAGCCCGCCCATCTCTGCACCCTGGAGTGTAGCCTAGCCAGTCTTGACCCTGATCAGCAAGGCAGTCCATGTCACAGAGAGAGCTCTTTCTAATCAAATTTAGTTCAGAACGCGATCACTGCCTGGCAAATCACTTAGCCCTTTACCCTGAAATAGTTAAATTATTTTGTCACATATATAATTAATTTGAATGGCACCTTTTATAACCAAAATAATATTTTCTCTGCAAAGCGTTGATGAATTCATGGCATTTTCCTCCTCTCTCTATTTTTTGGCTCGGTATGGAGCAAAATGTCTAGGATCCAGATGAAACACCAAAGGCCATCAGTCCCGTGGCAGCTGGCAGCTTGGGGCAGCTACACTGGTAGACACTTCCAGCCTCACAGCTGGGCCAAGGGGGCACCCCAAATCCAGGGTCAGAGAGGAAACAGGGTGAGCAGACAGGTATAGTATAGCCTCTACCTATAACTTTCTCTTTTCCTTTTCAAGTTTATATTTAAATTCCAGTTAGTTACCATACATAGTCTACCTACCACTTTTGACTTGAATTATCTCTGGCTTATGGTCTTTTTGTTTCATTAAAGCTGACTGACCAGTTATCCTCAATGGGGGGATTAAAATACTACCGACATCACTCTGTCAAAGACTACTTTCTGAGTCACATATTACAGTTGTTTTTACAAGAGGGTGAATAGTTTTTGATGACGGCTGAATAAGAATGGAGCTTCTTCAAAAAATTACGTAGAGTCCGTAGTCTGAATATTCTGCTTCATGAAAGACATCAAACTAAGGAACAGCAGACACTCTTGCTAAACTCTGAGTAAGTATGCCAATGCTTACCTTCATTGTGTACTTGCAGATTTTAAATTATATGAATTATGAGTGTTAACATAATAGCTATCACTTTTATGTTATAGTCATGTTATGTTATAGAAACCAGGTCAACAAAGCTTCATTCATTTGTTTTAGCGGCTCTTTGAGAATGGTCTATAATAACTGTGTCTTATCTTTTGTTTCCAACTGTTTATGGCTGTGACAACAAAGTGTTCCCTCAAACAATGATATCATTTTGTTTGAGGCAGAGTTTCTACAGACTTTTATTTGGTGTCTGGCCTTTTCTTCTAACAACTCACGGGAGCCTTCTGTTTCCACCTTCCCATGACCACATGCAGCTGTTTCTCTGTTTCACACTGCTTCATAAAGCACCTGGGCCTTGTGCCCACGGCCTACCTTATCCTAAGTTATTTATTAAATCATGTAGGAGAATCAGGCAACAAGCAGAAACCATGGGGCAGACTCCACAGCCTGCATTCTCTGAGACGGACCTCCAGTCAAGTTACTTGAGAAGCTGTTTTGCATGTATTTGCCTATTGTCACCTTTTTTCAAAGCCTAGCCACAGTCTAAATGTAAGAGTTTATTTGAACATTTTCCACATACTCAGCCTCAGTTCCTTAGATGGTACTTCCCGGTCAAATTCTGAGATGTCAGTTTATACCTTAATTTTTTTTCAAGCCTCTACATGAACAGACTGCATTTCTAATCTTCTTTGTAATATTTACAAATAAAGCGTTAGATAAAACTTTTATGTGCTACAGTCTACTAGACCAGAGGAAAGAAAAACTTACTGCTAGAATAAGTTTTGCAAGTTTAAGGCTGAGCAAGTCTGAACCAATATCAACTAGTTTATATAGGGTCTTCAGGAGAATACTTCTTCTCTTAAATTTATTTCCAAGCATGTTTCCTTCCTCTAAAGCGTGATGAAGTTGTGTGCAAGCAGCACAAATCGTTTCAATGTTTTCTTCTGTCAGAGCAAAGAGAGTAAAGCAGCACTTACTAATTAAGGTCAAGCTTTCAAGTGTGTCAAACAAAGACAGTGTAAGCAAAACCCCATCATTGATTCCCGGAACATCTTCAAACTCCTGAATATGTTTTTCCCCCCTTCTCTTGTAATTTCTATCTACCTGCTTTGTTCATTTTTCTTTTCTTTCTGTTGATCCACCTCCTACAATGTTGACTTATTTACTCATCAAGTCAGCTTGTCTAGAAAGCACAGTTTATCTAGAATTCTCTTCTTTTAACGAGTGCATGAAAGAATGGCATCACATCTATTCCTGTTGGGTCTGCTTTATTCCAAATGCCTTCTGCCTCACAGTGCTTGGTTCAGTCTCAGGGAAGTACACCACTGCGTCTCTGCCTCCAACCCTTTGCAGCATAGTTCCACTGGCCTAGAATGGTCTCCTCATCTTCATTCCTACTGAGTTTGGCCTTTTAAGGCACTGTTCACATTCTGGCTCCTCCAGAAAAGACACACCCTTCCACATTCAACAAACATTACTTTGTAGTTGTTGTTTTTCACCTACTTACAAGTGTTGTGTTGTATGTCCAGTGCCCTCAAACAGATGTCATGCTAAGTGAGTAGGAATTGTGTCTTTGTATCTTTGTATCAAACAGAGCATGGTACAATGAGAATACTGTACATATCTTTGCATCAGCAGAGCATGGTACAATGAGAATACTGTGCTGACAATCTATAACATAGTCTCATATATACTGGTTTTCTAATATATCTGTTGATGAAAACAATGATCAAATGTCTTCTCTGAGAACAATGCTTATTCTCTGAGAAAAGAGGGCTCAAATGGAACAAAATCTCAAAATGTCACCTCATCCACTATTATTTACAGGTGGTTAGTATAAGAGAGGAGAATAAAAAGAAGACATTAGTTGGGAAATAGGAGAAACCTAGAACATTCTGTTTTAAAGTTAGAATTCTGGGGGCAGCAATTTTTGAAAGTGGTATCCATACCAATAGGCATAAGAAGAAAACTAGCACACAAAATGGAATATGAGGGGAAATATAAGAATCCAACGTCTAAGATACACAGTTGAAAAGTATTGTCTGATAGATTCCATCACAGAATTTAAAATTAGGAAACCAATCTTAAATAAATACCATAATGTGCTCTTAAAAGCCCACATAGAGGAAGTGTGTGCCTGAAGAAGGAAATGACTCAGGCCATTTTTAGCTCTTTTCAACAATAACATCTAAGAAAAAATTTTAAACCTCAATAGCTCAGTAACCTTCAATGCCTTTCAGTTATGCACTTAAATAAATGAATTTTTGGGAAATGACTTAGACTAACTTTAAATAAAGGGGGAAAGCTGAGCTCTATTGTAAGAACACTTTTGTTTTGTTTTATTCTTCTGTTACTGGCAGTTTCTTCACAAACCCCAAGTCCAGGCTGTGGACCACTCTTTGGCAGTGGGTAGACCTCAGGGCATTTTTCTGATACTTCCTTCTGCACACTCTTCAGCCTGGTGCGTTCAAGTAGGAGTAGCTGTTTTAGCTTAAAATAAGTTAAAAAGGAAAGGTTTGTGGGTCATATTTTAATCTGTTGATCAAATTAACTTTATACCAGTTGGTTTGTTATAAATGCCATATAGCCTCAAAAGACATCTGGAACTTCAGAGCTTTCAGGATTCTCAAAGGGCTGAAGCTAGTGGGTGAAGGTTTGACAAGTAACAGAAAATAATGTAGTCTCAAAGTAACTTCTCCCCCATAAGATACTTATTAATTGCAAAGGGGAAAGCAGTAACTTCACAGTGGAAAAACCTGGACACCACCTTCCCCAAATGATCAAAGTTCATATCCCCAGTAATGGACTCGATCAGCATCGTGTGCCTCCTGCTATGATGCACTGGGAAGGAGACAGCACCACTCATGCCACACACCTGCCCCAAATGCCTAATCTGGGTCTAACTTTGAGAAAATACCAGACAAAACTAACTTCTGGGGGCAGTCAAAAAAATAATTGGCAACTATGTCAAGATCATGAAAAAGATATGACAAATAACTTGAACTTATGATCTAGGATTTTCTTTTTCTATAAAGGAAATTAGGGTAACTGGCAAAATCTGAATATGGATGGTAAAGCATTCTATGATAATTCCCAGATATATAACAGGAGGTACTTGTTTCTTAAAATATGTGCCAGAGTACTAGGGATATGGGACATCACATTGGCAACTTATTCTCAAATTGTTAAATATAAAGGGGGAAAAATGTCTCTATGTGGTGGGGGGAGAGTTACAGAGAAAAAGAGAGCAAGAGGGGGAAGAGAGAGAGAAAATAATGAAGTAAATGTGGTAAAATATTCATATTTGGGAAATCTGAGGAAAGGGCATACAGGATTTCTTTGTACTATTCTTGAAACTTTTCTAGAACTCTGAAATTATGTAAAATAAAAAGGAATATAAGAATGAAAGGAAGGGAGGGAAGGGAGGGAAAGAAGGAAGGGAGGGAAGGGAAGGGAGAGAGGGGAGGGAAGTAAAGAGAAGGGAGGGGACATGAGGGAAGGGAAGAGAAAGGAGAAAGGAGAAAGGAGAAAGGAGAAAGGAGAAAGGAGAAAGGAGAAAGGAAAGGGAAGGGAAGGGAAGGGAAGGGAAGGGAAGGGAAGGAAGAAAGATGCCCCAAAGCTCAGGTAGCCCAGTCCTACCCCCATGTATTGAACTTAAAGTTGAGTATGAGAGAGATGCCATACTTCAGGGCCAACAATTCACCGAGAAGGGAGATTCATCCACATTTCAAATCCCAAACTCCGGTTCAGTTCTCTCTGTTGGTGTTCTCAGAACTCTCTTAAAATCTTTCAGACTCAAGACTTCCTCTGAGACAGGCCCTTGTGCCGCAGGCCTCTCTTCCTACTCAGCTCTTCCTAGCATGTTCTCCTTTTTAACCTTGGCCCAGACTGATTGCTCTTCTCACTAGTTTTTGCACACATCTCCTAAAATAAAGGGCCCAAAGTTAAGCTGACTCACTAATCTGTGGGTGAAGATTGGTAGTTCCGGAGGGAGGAAAGTCATCACTCAGGGGTTTTGAGCCGCAGTGGATAGTGATGATGGTCCAGTCTAAGCCGCCATCAACTGGCATGAGAACACTGCTGTGCACAGAGAGCAGGAGATTCCCCCATAGCCATATGCTTAGTTAGTAGCAACACCGGAGCCAGAAACCCTGCCCACGGCTTCCACAAGCACAGCCAAGTACCAACAGGGAGCCACAGAGCCGTGAGGCTCTTTGAAACTTTTGGGAAGTGGGTCTTCTACATGACTTCCTTGCTTGCTGGGGAGGACTGATTTACCCTACTTCTCCGAGGGCCCGCTTCCCGAGGCTATCATGCTGATTTGCAAGTCCATGGAGCACTCGTTCCTCAATGCCTAGTGAGGGCCTACTGTGTGCATGTGTCTGTTGCTGAGCTTAGCCTGGGACCATGACCACAGCTCCAGAGGGTTTCAACCACACACGTGGAATCCCTACGGAGCAGCAAAGGAGAGAAGGCAGGGCCTTCTCCTGACACGCTTTCCACAGGCCCCCTTGGCAGAGACCATCCCCACCCCCACCCCCGATCACGGGCCTTTACTGCTGTGGCACTTCAGAGTGTGAGGGCTAGGCACACCCAAGGCCACTTCCAGCTCTGAGTGGAATGCCCACCAGGCAGGTGTGGGAGCCTTGGAAGAGTAAGAGGTACACACTGGAATCTAGAAAACCACAGGCACACCTGCCACTGATGCCAGCCTATGAGACTCAGTCAAAGTTTCAGGGGTCTAAAAACCATTTTAATCTTTCACTTTTGCGTATTAGCTGCGGGGTTCAAACCCTTTTCCTTGGATGGACAGAAGGTGATAATTTATATTCCACGGGAGATTTTAGAAGTAGGCTCTCTTCTGGCATTTAAAGTATAATTTTTAGTCACTAAAAATTAGGTTTACATGTATTTCATATATACATTACTGAGTGAATAAAGAGATAACTCCATTTGTTTTTGAACATGTTCACAGAAATGGTAGTCAAAGCACACTGAAAATATCAGAACAATGAGGAACATATAAATAACTACATATATTCTCAATTTAAAATAAACTTTTTTTTTTTTACCTTTTTCTAACTCATGCAAAATCGGTACGATCCTTGTATTCCAAAAGACTTCGTCTACTTCTATTTCTGTATCCTTTTCTTGCAGCTTGGCTTTTGAGACTGCAAAAGAAACCCAGGTTAGGAGAAAGCTGTGAAAAAGGAGTTGTACCTAGAGCACCATCCCAGGTCTGCTATTCACCACTAAAATTAATCACCTCTGGAATTAAATTATACCTCACCCCCTAAGCCCAACTAATTCTAATGAGAACGATGTGTCTCTTAGTCAAATCACCCCAAATCAAATTCAGGTAAGATCATGTAAAGAAATCAGAACTTTAAATATTGGTTGGGACATTGCATAATGTCTTAAGCTTTGTCAATGTTGGCATTATTGTCAGTAAGGAAATAGGTTTTTTGGGAGGGTTTTGTTTGTTTGTTTGTTTGTTAGGTAAGCTCTTTGTCCAACGTGGGGCATGAACTCATGACACCGAGATCAAGAGCTGCGACTGAGCCAGCCGAGTGCCTGGGGAGGCTAATCATTTTGAGTTATTTTTTATTTAAATGTACCACTCTGTATACTCTGAAGTATGGAATAAATAGAAAACTCTTGCTATGTGAAGAATAAGGATTTTGAAAATGTTTGATGAAACATTTTCTAAAAGGAAGAAGGCCTGCAGAAATATTCTTTCCTGTAGAAAATAAAATGGCCACGTCATTGTGGGCCACTGAGATTTTGTGCTGCGTAGTGGGAAGAGCCTGTGCTTTGGGCACTGACAGATGTCAGTTCAGGTCACAGCTTCATTATTGACGCACTGGGTGACCAGGGTCTGCTTTTTCAACCTTTCTGAGCCTCATCAGTGAAACAGAGATGAAAATCTTTGCCTTCGGGGCTATAAGAATTAAAAGACATGATATAGGCAAAGCTCAGAGCCCAGTGCCTACCATCTAGTAATGATAAAGGTGAATTCCATTTTCCTAATTAAAAAATAACAGGCCACTGCTGTCTAAGTTTATCTGGCTGCAGCATCCCACCGAATTATCAAAAATAAATGCTGCCCATCAATGAAGGCTGTAGAAGAGTAATAGCTACCATTGATTGGCTACCTAAAGATGCAGCACCCCTCTATTTAATTTTTATAACATTATGAGGAGGTCCCCAAATTGTCTCCACTTTCCAGATGAAGAAAGTGGGGCTCAGGGGTATTAAGTTACCTGCCCAGGGTCATAGACCTCCACAGCCCTTGCACTTGACCTATCTTTATGCTATTCCACCCAACAGCAAAAACTGTAAACTGAAAGGTAACTTTGGAGGGAAATGTGAATCATATTAGCAACGCAAATCATGATTACATTTCACACAGGCTATATCTCAGTATCTAAAGCACAAATGTAGTTGGAGGGGGCACTGCTGTGTGGACTCTCAGTAGCAATGCTAAAGATGTATTCCTTAGCCTCCCTTCTCTGAAATCTGCCCTGTAAAGCCCTCACATGGCGCCCAGTCTATATTGGTTTAGAGTCTGCCTGCTCAGAGTGGAGCCAGTACTGATCAGTCAAGTGCCCACAGTGAGTGCCTAGATCTTAAACAAAGACTTAGAAATAATAGGGATGGGGTGCCTGGGTGGCTCAGTTGGTTAAATGTCCAATTTCAGCTCAGGTCTCAGTTTATGAGTTTGAGCTCCACAATGGACTTTGTGGTGACAGCTCAGAGCCTGGAACCTGCTTCAGATTCTGTGTCTCCCTCTCTCTCTGCCCCTTGCCTGCTTGTACTTTGTCTTTCTCAAAAATAAATAAACATTAAAAAAATAAAAAGAAAAAATCGTAAGTACAAGAGGGTTTCATAGAAAAAGAAGGAGAGAGAGAACAGTGAAAAGGTGTATGGCCTATATATTTTGAGGTTGTTTTAACTGGAAAAACAACAACAACAACAACAACAACAAACCAACCAGCTGACCAGGGAAGCCTGTTAAGAGCACAGGTTCTAGATTCACTGTCTGGGTTTGAATCCTAGCTCCTCGCTGGTTGACTGTGGGCAAGTCGCATCACCTTTCTCTGTGAAATGAGGTAACAATGGTCATTTCCAAGTTAGGATTATGGGTTATTAATTTCTTTTGTGCTCCTGTATTTGTATTACTCTTGAAAAGAAAGAAGTAACAATACAGTCTAAACTTCCCAAGCATGCGGTGATGATGTTGCCCAGGAGAAGCAGGGACTCTATGCAATTTATCCATCCCTCCCAGTGCACAGGGCCCCTTCTAACGCACTCCACCCTGGAAATAGCCACTCCAGTTGCAGTGAGTCCAGGCTTGCCTTTTATCAAAGCTTCCTGATATGAAGAGGGAATGATGTACACTGGGCGTGAAGAACATATGAGCAGAAAAAGAAGAAAGGGGTTGTCAACAAAGCTGTACTTAAATGATGTAGGTGTGCTACCGCATAGTCTGTCTAACCCATAAAGAAAAATTCACCATAATACACAAAGGCGCATTATCTTTGGGACAAAATCCCACATCAGTACAGGCTCACAATCCCTTCTCCAAAGCCTTTGGACCAGATGTGGTTTGGAATTCAAAAAGTTTTCAACTTTAGTAAGGCAATATGGTACACACACTGCATATTACACACCACCCCCAGAAGGGTCTTCTGGGCAGCACCCCTGCAGAAAGATATGTGCGTATTCACACCAGTAAAACAAAGGCCTCCCGTCAGTTCAGGTCAAGCATGGCTTGTAAAGGAGTTTGAAAATTATTTCAGCTTTCAGAGCATTCCCGAGCTTCAGCTTTGGGATTTTAGAACTGCAAGATAATGGATGGTAGACCACCATCTCAACCTTTTGGGCCATTACATTTAGGAGTCTACGCTAACTTTGATAAATTACAGGTATGGAGTCTAACAATACACCTGAATATTCAAGCAGTACACATGGCTGTGCATATTCCCAAGTATCTAACACAAAGTCCAAAGAATGTGAATAAAGACAACATATATCAAGGCAAGTGAAAAGCCAGAAGCTGATAACTCAGACAAATAATTTAATCACCAAATATTTATGGCATACTTAAGTTTACTAGAAATACAGACTCCAAGTCCAATAAGTCCAATTCAGCATTTTTACTTCCTATGCAATACGCTCTTAAATAGAACAGCTCTGTGAGAAACCAGGATTATCAATCTGCTTCTCGGGACAAACAAAATCAATAACATGCTCACCCCGGGAAGAACTGAATTACGGGGAGGGGGGGCG
The DNA here is from genome assembly GCF_006229205.1 of Suricata suricatta. Classification (NCBI taxonomy): domain Eukaryota; kingdom Metazoa; phylum Chordata; class Mammalia; order Carnivora; family Herpestidae; genus Suricata; species Suricata suricatta. The sequence continues at coordinate 93,861,272 of NC_043706.1, read as the reverse complement.
GTGTCAGAAATCACAGAACAGTTTGTTTAACCTCGGGAAAGGAAAGTCCCTGCAGCCCCTCTGACTGGCTTCCTCTCAGAGCAGAAGTTAGCCAGACACTGTGGCGTAAGGATTCGCTCCCAGGCGCAGCCTTTCCCCATTTTCACCCACGTGTGCCCCTCCCCCAACTCTGCTCTCTAAAAATCCCATTTTATACGCTTAACCACTCTCCATTCTAGCAACTGAAGCATGGAATTCTGTGATTACTCTTTAAGATTTACAAAAACTAAATAAAGTTTGCTTCAGTCTTGGGCAACAACCTAATATTTTAGAAAGCACTTTCCTCTAGGTTCACAGTTTGCTAAATATAAAAATTATGATTCAACAGGAAATGGGGTAAGTCAAGCAGAAATTTCAGCATGTTTTTGACGATTTTGCTGTCTCAGTGGTTATAGGTTTTAACCACAGCTTTGAGTTCTGGACACAGAAACTTGACACAATGTTTATTGGCTGATGTTTTTAGCAAGGAAGTGTAAAATCCTTAGCAACAATTCCGAGGCGGAAATCAGTCTAAGATCTTCCTGAGTGTTACAGAAATTCCTAATGGCCACAAAAGTCATTTTATTGATAAGAAATTAGTTGTGAAAGTAACAAAATATTTTTTGTGCCCAATAATAGTTTGGTTTCATAAAATTTCATGTGCACAAAAAAAAGTGCGAAGAATATGACAAACACCTGTGTGCCCACAAATAGTTTGGTCAAATATGAATATTTTTAGCCTCTCCCTTATTTCAAAGAAATAAACACTACAGATATAGATGCCTCCTCCTATCCATTCCCCCTCCTTCCTCTCCCTCCAAGGGTCACTGCCATTTCAAATTTTGTGTGTGTGTGTTTATTTATTTTTGAGACAGAAAAAGAAAGAGCATGAGGAGGGGAGAGGCAGGGGGAGACACAGAATGTGAAGCAGGCTCCAGGCTCTGAGCTGTCAGCACACAGCCCGATGGAGGGCTTGAACTCATGAATCATGAGATCATGACTTGAGTTGAAGTTAGATGCTTAATCCACTGAGCCACCCAGGCACCCTGGGTCACTGCTGTTCTAAATCAGGTGGTTATTTTTATCATGTTCGACTTTACATGTCACCACGTGGCTCTATCTGCATCCATAAATAGCATAATGTCATTGTTTCTGCAACTTAATGTTTTCATGTAATATGTGTACTCATTTCAGTCAATATTGTGTGTGGTCTAATCCATTTTTCTAACTGCCCTATTTCATTGCATGAATACATTTTGCATCATTTCTAGCCAGTGATTTATATTGTTATATATTTTTTTCTCAAACGGATTAAAGCCCCAAAAGGCTGTCTTCACACAGTTAATACAGTTTTTTCTAAGCAAGCAATGATTTTGAACTCAGGTTTTGAACTCGATAACTATGTCAATGTCAAGTTTTGCAATTTCCCAAGTACTTTTACAAAATAATTTCTTGTACAATCACTAATACTGTAATCTATAGATGCTTGAGGCACTAGAACTGGGTTGTGGTAAGAATTTTAAGACTGTTGTAAAACTAATAAAAATTTATAAAAATAAATGTTGATGTGTGACCAGTTGGACGAGGTTACTAACTAGAGTTTTCAAACAGCCGACAGCAGACACTGTTCAGTACGAGTGTCTTTCCGACAAGGGGAGACGCGGACGAAGGCGCACCGGAGACCTCTGCGAACACAAGCATCTCACCTGCTCTGCTTTCCAGGCTGCTCACGGCTGAGCTGTTGGCATGTGGTGAGGCTCTCAAATGCCTCTTCCCCTGCTCCCTAGGAGGAAGAGGAATACACACACCATTCAGCACAAAACCCAAAGCATTTCTCTTTCTGTAAGGGTAGAGTTGGCTAAATGCAGCTTGTGAAGAAAACCACAGAGAACTGTTTAGAAGATGGGTTTTGATACTCTATGTCTCTCTAATCATAACGTCTGATTTCCAATGGAGATTTATTGATCAAAAAACAAGTCATATTTGCTTAAAATATTATAGTTACTAGAAACACCAAAGAAATAAAATAAATAAATAAATCCTAAGTTTGCTTTGCAAATCAAAAAACTGATAAGGATATATACCACAAGAGGTCACTGTTACAATAAGGAAGAGCTCTGGTCCGCCGGAATCCCAAAAGACCAACATTCAGGAGCTACAAGAGACCTTTCTCTCCCTCCAGGCACACAAGAAAATTATTCCCAAATTGGTTAGATGTGCCCAAGGTCACAAAGCAGGGTCAGGTATGGAGCCCAGGTCTCATAATTTCCAATTCACAGCTCTTTTTACTTCATCACAGAGTGTCCTATTTCCATTTTAAAAATTCATTAATCTTCAAAATGCTTTTTTTTTTTTTTTTAGAAATAGTCTAAATGTGAAAAAATTCAAGGTAAATTCAGGAAGCCCCCAGATGACCATATTTTGTGTTCCAAATAAAAGACTAGCGGCTGGCCAACAGCAAGATTATATTGCCCCCCTCCCTTTTTTAAAGGTTATAGTTAATGTAGAGGTTGTCTGGGAAGGATACAACTTTTCTTTAGCTACAGATGATACTTAAAAGTACTTATTTTAAATATCTGTACAAAATTCAAAGGTAAAAACCAGAGTGCAAGTTTTACAACAATTTTTTTGTCATCAAATAAAACATTTGCTACAAAAAATAAATCACAAAGAATGTACATACATGTGGCCAGGATCACTCACAAGCATCCAAATGTGTGCCTGTATAGTAAGATTCCCAGGAAATGTTCAGTGCTAGCTACATCCTGGCCCTTGGCTTTTACTACTACCCCTAAAGATTAGCTTCTTCAAGTATCATTTTTCCCATAACATGTCCTTCTTTTAAACATTTGACACTTCCTTTTATCATTTAGTAGTTCAAGCTAATCGTCTTCAAAATGTCTAATTATTTCATACTCTGAGACAATGGCTTTATTTTTATGCAGCATAAAAACATAGATCTGGTAGCAAGATGTCCCTGGTGAACCAAAGGAAGAGTGTGGGGTTGAGATGGATCTTCTGAGATTCAAATGCAACAGAGCTCAAGGAAGACAGAAATAAAGTAAATCTACCCCCTGACAAGGTAAAATACCAAGGCTTTGACAGGGTGTGAGGCCAAGGAAGTTCTCATACTTCTCACTCTTACAAATAACAAGAAAGTCTGAGAACAATAGAGGCAAGTCCTTCTTTTCATTATTATCCTAAACAACTACTGAAATCAGGCAGGATAGTTTTCAACTAATGGTCTTCCAAAGTCACTCATCCATTCCCTTTGAGTCATGGCCAGTGAGGAGGTTGTCTCCCTAAATACCACATTCACATATCCCCACTTGTGAGTGGGGAAATAAAAAAGAAGAGTCCTTCTTCTTATGATATACCTAAGTTCAACAGTGCTGGGTCCTCTAGTTCTCAAAAAGAGCATGGATTGGGATTGACTGACACCCTCTTTATATAATCATCATTATACAGTGGTTGAATTGGCAGGCTCTGAATCCAAACTCCCTGGGTCCTGGTCCCACACTGATCAGCTATGTGGATTTGGGCCACTTAAGCGTTTAGCCTTGGTTTGCTAATTTAATATGAAGGCAATTCCTCTCCTTAGCACAGTGAGTGACTGGCACATTTGAAGAATTTAACAGTCAATGTTAGATTTTTCTTTTGTTCTGGGCCAACAAACACCTGTCTGAATACTTCAGTGCTGGATGTTATTGTGATAAAGAATATATGAAGAGTTGCCCTGAAGAAGTCTCAAATCTACTTTGAGGAATTCAGCACCTTTTTTTTTTTTTAATGGAAAATTCCAATGGAGTCTCTAATAAAGAGACTATGAAAGTCAGCAGTTTATAAGAACTGGAGGGATGCTGAGAAGGAAGTGATTAGTGAGAGGGAGGTATCGGCCGCAAAGTGGGTCTTAAAAAAAATACAAGTTGAACCAGCAAGTGCTAACACTCCTCTTAGGAGAGGAGGGGTGTGAGCAGCCTGGTACTCAGGGCAGGTGATAACTGCGCAGAGCCAGCAAGGTTTCTGCTGGGGCGTACTGGGAACAGCTGCCTGAAATTCTGGGTAGAGGCAAAGGCCTCATCTTTTGGGCAATAAGGAGCTGTCATAGGTTCTAACGTAAGGAAGTAACGGGATCTGGAGTTGTGCCAAGAGCATTTAGGAGACTTGGAGACAGGCAGCAAGAACTAACTCTTCAGCAGTGCCAGTGGGACTGCAGAAAACAGAACAAACTGAAGAGATTCTGTAAATGAAAAGCTGATAGGATTGGTGGTTGATTCAGGCAGAAGAAAGGACAGACAGTTTGCTTGGAGGAACAAGATAGCAGGGTTGCCATCAACAGAAATGGGAAGGTTAGGGTGTAGAACAGTTTAAGGAGTAAAGCATGTGTGAGGTTTGCCATATTGATTTCGGACAAAAGATGAGTATCAGCAGAGGAGATGTGGAAATCAGGAAAAGATCAAAGTGGTATATAAGGACTAGAGTCATCAGGTTTGTGGCTTAAAGACCAGAATTTCAGGACAAGAACTTGTCAGACACTCGTGTAAAGGATTGCAAGGGGAAATGAAGTGAAAAAGAAGAAGAGAAATAAAATATGTACTCATACATCCCAAGCATGCTGAAAACACAGGCATGACTAACAGGTCAGGGTCAAAGAAGATGAAAACTGAGGAAGAACTGTCCAGTGTGACCAGGGTAAGCCTAACAGGGCTTCTGGGGAGCAGTACAGAAGTCCCACAGTAAGAGTGAGGTGGGGAGAGGGGCATCAAGAAAAGAAAATCCCCTCCCTGGCAGAGAAGAGAAGAATAGATGGCCTTATAGTTAATGGAAATCTGTTCTCCTGTAACTTCCTGATTCTACATACTAAACGAAGCCATATAAACACGTCTTTATCCTTCTTCCTCTTGACAATCCTTCACATATTTAAAAATGCAGTGTTCACCACTTAACATCATCTCCTATGGTTTAAATCCCAGGGTTCAATTAACTACATTATTAGCTAGTTATCATCATACTTATTAGCTGCGTGACTTTGGGTCCATTTTCCAAACCAGAAAAGCTTTGGTTTCATCATCTATATATGAGGTGGTGGTAAATAATAGTAACCCTCTATATAAGGTTGTTGTCAGGATTAAATGATCTAATATGAGATTGCTAGCAGAGTTCCAGGGACCTAGTAAGTTCTCAGTGTTTACTGTCACAGCAGTTGTCATCACTGATGTCATGAACAAACTTCTCCAGTCCCTTCAAGGCCTCCTTCTAGGACGTGGTTTCAAATCTCTTTGCCAGCCTATTCAGTTACTCTGAATGGATGGCAGTTTGTTGGGATCCCTTTTAGAGTCTGGAACCCAGCACTGAGATAAAGCTATGGCCTGAAGAACAAAAAGAGAGATTCTAAATAATGCGCCCTAAAGCTACATTCGTGGTTTTGGTGGTCACATCACAGTGTTTGTCAATTCTTGTTTTTTCTTACATATGCAGCGAAGGCAGACTTTCCCCATCCATGGTGGACTCATTAAATTTCACAGTGTTACATTTGGCAAAGGGTTCCTGTCTATATCTTGATTCAGTCAGCCAGTATAATTGTTCTTCTTCCCAGCTTCCCATCCCATCTTGTCAAAGACCATAATTAATTTTCGTGCAATGATTTTTGATGTGCAGTAATAAAACAATTCCAGAAATAATTCTTTAAGGCTCTTTTATGAAATTCTGGAAGGCAGAATAACACCATTTAATTCATTATGATGCCTTCATCTACAAATAACAACAAAAAAACTAATTCTTAGGGACTTACCTAAAAAATGGAGTATATTGGCTCATATACTATAAAAGTCAAAACTAGGGTGGGTTTTAGGTGTTGTGTGATCAGGGCTTTGGCCCCATCTTTCTGCAGTTCACCCAGTTCTGCACTCCCTTTGTTTCCATCTGTAATCACGTTGGAGTACTGAAGAAGGCAAAATGGCTATGGCATTCCCAGGCCCCTGATCTACTACCGATCAGAGCAAAAGCAAGGTGTTCTCTTCCCCATCACTGACAGGAGTCCTACATTTCATTCTGAACCCCAGAACCAAGTTCTGTTGCCAAGGCAATGCCATACACAGGCACCCTGCTCATCTACCAGCCAGTCACATTGACAACTACTTTTGGACCACATATGCACCAAAGAAATAAAGTATATTTCTTTAAAAATATTCTAAAAAATAAAAACAAAAAAAATTTTTTTTAATATTCTAAAACTCAGATTTCTCTATTATTTAAACAGGTTTTACAATTATTTTGATTAAGTCAGACTTCAGGAAACTTTTCTTAAAGAGCCAGAGAGTGTATATTTTAACACGTTGTAGGCCAAATGGCAAAATAGAGGCTATTATGTAAGTGCTTTTGTAACCATTTAAATGCTATAACTTGAAAATGTATAAACTTTTTTTTTTTTTAGCTCAAGAGCTGTGTAAGATAACAAAACAAAACAGGTGACTGGTCAGATTTGGCTCCTGGGCTGTCGTTTGTTGACTCCTGCTTTAAAGCAGAACTCTGACGAGATTAAGGATTTGAAATGGGAGGCAGGGAAGCAATACGTTTATTTCCACTTGGAAAAAAATCTACATGTAAGAAAATGGGAAATCTCAAAGGTATATTTAAAATTTTAAAACCTATTTAAATTTTAAATGTGCTAATTATCATAAGCATATGATAAAAAGAAAATTTAGCAAATTTTCGAGCTAAACTTTCCCTTACCCTAAGAAAAACACACTTCATTTTTAGAATTTGACTCAAGTAGTATAGATTCGAGTCAGGAAGTAAATATTTTAGGTTTTTGCAGGCACACAGTCTCTACAGCTACTCAACTTGGCTGCTAACGTGGGCAAGTGGCCACAGACAATAGGTGAATGAACGGGTGTGGCTGTGTTCCAATAAAACCTTATTTACAGAAACAGGTAATAAGCTGGATTTGGCCCACGGGGCTCAGTTGGCTTACCCCAGCTTTGTAATCTCCTTCGATTCTTTGACTGCAATTTGAGAAGGCCATCACCAAGGAGTTGGGGGGAGGAGTCCTTTAATCATGTTTTCAAAGCCGGAAGCCCCCTGATGTATTCAGACATATTAGCATTCTGTCTTAGTAACTTAAAAATAAGAGTTCTACTTAAATAGCTACATACAAACATAATGAAATTGAAGAATGTGATTTTAAAGAAATGTTCGTAAGATCAAAATTTTAAGTCTTCCAAGGTTTGTGGCCCAAGATTTAAAAAGCACCTATTTAGAAATTATACATATCATCTCAATACCTAGTCATCACTAAGAGGTTATTCTTCAGGTTGTAATTGCATAAACTTGATTACCCGTGGCTTTGTAGCGAACCGTGTAGGCTTAACTTAGTGAAGTTCAAATTCCCTAGCTTACAGTACAAGCCCACGGTTTCAGGTGTCACAGCTCCATGGCTTCAAGGCACCTCACGTGAAAAGCTGTGACTTCCCACAGCTGCAGTTATGAGGGCTTCCTCATCCAGGAGAGTAGCTGCGGCCACCCCCCTCCAGAGCGAGTCACTGCCGCGCTGGTTCTGTGTACCTGCACCTTCATTCTCTGCTTTTCTCCCGCCGTCCTAGGGGGCTACTGACACACGACCATCTTCTGCCAGAACTGCTGCAACCACCAGTGGTCTCCTTTGTCCCCGGCTCTCCTCTTCCTTGTGCTTCACTCTGCTGCCGGCGTCTGTCTTGTCTTCTGCTGAAAACCTGACGGTGGCTGCCTGCAGTCTACAGCCTCAGGACCCATGCTCCTGCAGCACTGGGCCACCTGCCTTTCTTAGAACCTGCTGCCACGGAGTCAAATACCCCTCTGCTTCTGCGCTTCTGCCATTCCATTAGCAAAGAGCACAATGTCCCACCACGACGGAAAATCAACCACCAGAGACATCCCAAAACCACGCACCCCAGGTCGCCTCCCCTGATCTTCAGGCCAGAATGAGGTGCTCTAAACCCCCAGGACATGCGAGTTCAGCTCTGCTTCCATTCCCCCAGCATCTGAGTTCATCACTGAACAGTGCTTCCAAACTTCTGTGTGCATTCACATCATCTGGATATCTTCTAAAAACGCAGATTCCAATCCTATAGGTCTGGGCTGCATTTGTAACAAGGTCCTGGTGTGATGCTGACTCTGCTCTTACAGAGACCACACCTGAGTAGCCAGGTGCTGGCATGCAAGCGCTTCACGGGCAGAGTCCGTTTCTCTGTCTCCCACCGCCCCCCCACCCCCACCCCGACCCCTCAGCACAGCACTTTGCTTACCAAGAAATGCTTATCAAATGGAAGCGACAGGATAAGGTAGCACTCTACAAAATCATTCTGGCCGGTGCTTTGTCTTTTCCGGATGGAAGCGGTTTCTCGGCCACATTACCTTTAATTTCTTAAAATAATAATGACTTCATTATTTTTGAAAAAAATGGTGCATTTATTAAATTTTTAAGGTCAGGCAATATAAGAAAGTACAAAGAAGATTTTTAAAAAACCCATCCAGGACCCCACCACCCATAAATATTAATATGTGGTAAAAATCATTCCAGACATATTTTGCATATATTCAGATGAAAACATAAAAGAAAGAATAGAAGGACTTAGAGGGAGGGCAGTCAAGGGTACATATCAGTGGGATCTACCATACATGTCATTGTAATTTTAAAGTATTAAGTATAAGTTTTACTTGAATTTAACAGAGAAACAGAAACTGAGATGAAACTGAAGGAATTGTAGAACTTCAGATGAATGGGTCTTCCCAAGAGATACTAGTTTCTAAAAGATCTCTCTGAAGTTAAGAAAAAAAATAATGAAAAACATTAGGATGATGAAATATTCTTTTTTAAATTTATGTTTCTAGACTGTAGCTACTAACAAATCTATTCCTTCTTATGAAGTGAAATCATTAGTACCCACACTTCTTCCCAAGTACCGGTTTTGATTATTTACATTACTATTACATCATTAAGGTTTCTGTTCCATAGCCATCATTTTCATAGTTTTAACTCACTATGAAAATAAAGTCAATACTCACCATGATGCCTTTACCACTGCCTCTTCATTTTAGAATTTTGACTCATCATTTTGATGTCAAGACTTTTCTAGAAAGTGCATGTGTACTATAGTCCTCAAGTTCAATGTCTGTCTGTTGCCTTTGTACTGAAGAACAACTTGGCTGGCAATACAATCTTGGGTAATCCTTCTTATACTTAGGACTTCATTGACCCTACTTCACTGTCGTCTGACACTCAGAGGTGCTCTAATAAAGCCAGAGGCAGCCTGCCTCTTCCTCCTCCTATGTGACTCGCTTGTACAGCCTGGAAGGTCAAAGGATACCTTCTTCAATTTATCCATCCAATCAACAATTGCTAACTGAGTGTGTACCATGTCCCGGGTATTGTAGTGCTAAACACTGTTGGAGCATCTCAGTGTGGAGTATTCCACATCAAATTTTGTTAGGACAGAATGTGTCCATTGAGCTTCAGATTCAAATTTTTATTTTAGAAAGTTGTATCTTCCATTCTCAATTGGTTCTTGTGAGTATCAAATGAGTTAATGCATGTAAATCACTTGGAAAAGTGCCTGCCACTTAGTTGAAAGTAAAATAGTACTGGGGGGGGTGTGGCGGAGAATTCTCTCCTTCAGGAATACCAGTGCCATGGCTCCCATATTGATCTCAATTGCTTCACTCATTCTATACCTTTTCATTCATTTCTTTTTGTGTGGTTTCTTCTAACCTGTACGCCATGTCTCATTACATTTTCAACTGTTTTTATTCTCACTTTATTTCTAATACGACTTTACTCTCCATGTTTACACATTTTCCTTTCATTTTTTGAGAACTGCATATTTTGCATCTCTTTAAGTTGGCTTAGAATCTCTAGTTTGAGGGGCACCTGTGCGTGGCTCAGTCAGTTAAGCATCCGGCTTTGGCTCAGGTCATGATCTCATGGTGTGTGAGTTCAAGCCCTGCATCGGGCTCTGTGCTGACAGCTTAAGGCCTGGAACCTGCTTTGGAGTCTGTGTCTCCCTCTCTCTCTGACCCTTCCCCACTCATGCTGTCTCTGTCTCAAAAATAAACATTAATTAAAAAAAAAAAAGAATCTCTAATTTGAATTCTTATAACCCAAAGAAGAGCTCCTTTTTCCTTCTTTTTAAAAAAAATTTTTTTGACACTATGGAAAACTGTAACTCTTGTTTTTGGAGGGCAATTCCATTTGTCATCCATTTTCTTCATCTGTCTTTTGTTATATTTTTTACATATCCATGCTTGAGTCCTCTATTAACTCTTGTCCTCATATTATTTATCTTTAAACAGAACAATTTATTTGTTGAAGAACGAATAGGATCCACCAAGGGAGAGAGTTAGGGTGTTCTGTGACTTCAACTTCAGTTAGCTTTCTTGAACAATCCATTCATCAAATCTGTTAGTTTTACTTGATCTGAAGCACGTGTTCCCTTGGTCTGTGTGTGGCAAGTTGCTGTGACTCACAGAAAATCCCTGTTACGTGATAGGCTGCTTGAGTTCTAATCTAGCAAACCCACTGCCCCCAGGCACACAGACGCACACCAGCTAGCTTACAGGAGGTGAGGAGACAATCACCCTCAGCACCGTTCCTCTGTCCTTTCACCATCTGGATCTTGAATGGGGTCTTAACAGGGACATCCCCCCCTTCTTCTGTGGCTGGCCCACATCCTTAGGTCTCATTTCTTTAGTTAAAGACTACTGGATATCTACCTTTCTAAACTAAGAGACTCACTCTTGGTGAAATCTGTTGCTTGCTCTAGGCCTGAGGAGCTAAATGTCTGCTCTCAAATTACCCCTTGTTTTCATCTATGTTTCATAGAGTCTGGCAGGTTAACTGGACTCTTCTGGTTGCAATATTCCAAGTGACGAAAACCTAAAGTACTGTAAGCCATTCCTGTCAAAATAAATACATAAAGTAAAGAAAAGAAAGGAAAGAAGAAGAGAGGGAAAGGAAAAAGAATATATTGGTTCACAAAACAGAGCAGTCTACAATATGGATGCAGTAGCCTAAGGCACAGCTACATCTAGGGGTATATAAATATGTCATCCTTGAACTTGATCACTATCTCCATTCCCTTGGCTCTGTTTACACATCACTTCCCCTCTCTGAGTCATCCTCCACAAGGCAATGAAATGGCTACTGTTGGCTCTAAGACCACCTCATCTTTACCACTTAGGAACTTGAAAGAGCCCCTTCCTCAAAGGCTTTGGCAAAAGATGCAGAGAGGATTTCAGCTGGCCTGTCTGGGGTCATGTGCCCACCTCGAGATCAACTGCTGTGGCTAGTGGGCTGCAGAACTCTGATAGCCAGTTCAAGGCCTCATTATTGCCCCTGGGAAGGTGGCTAGGGAACAGAGTCCTTCTCTAAACACTGACTGAGCAGGATTTATTATACAATGCAAGACGGCTGGCCCTCCAAAAAGAAGTATGCTAGATAGACAAAAATAATCAAGCCCATACTGCAGTGTAAAGTTTGCTCCATGTTTTGTTGTTTGGGGTTGGAACTATTTTTTCTATTTCATTGATGGCATTTATTTCTGTGTTTTTCATTCTTTGCTGCTTTTGTTCAGTTTCTGCAGAATGCCATTGCTTTACCATCTTTAACCAGAAGACTTCCTTTCTTATTTTTTTTAAATGTCTATTTATTTTTGAGAGAGAGGGAGGGAGAGCATGCAAGCTGGGGAGGGGCAGACAGAGAGGGAGGGAGAGAATCCCAAGCAGGCTCTGCACTGTCAAAACACAGCCCCACACAGGGCTCGATCCCCGAACCATGAGATCGTGACTTGAGTCAAAATCAAGAGTCGGCCGCTTAACCAACTGAGCCACTCAGGCACCCCCCTCTTTTATTTTTTATTCCAAAGATACTATTGGCACTTGACATTTTACAAACATGCCTTTCAAGCCTTAAAAATCATTCTACAACCTACAGTGAAGACTGGGAGGAAATGGGAATGAAGGAGCAGAGTTGTTTCCGTTTTACAGAGGAGAAAACTGAGCTCGTAAATGTAGTAAGAGACTTGTCAAAGAGCATGCAGATAAATCAAATGGCTGAGAAATAAGCGAACCTAAATCCAAGGATCATAGCTCCCAGTGAAGAGTTCTTGACTGCGCTGGACTTTCCTCCTGAAGACTGCATTTCCAAACCACAATAGTTTGAACAATATTTACACAGAGAGCCTTAAAAGGTTTTTAAGCAGATATATGAAAGGGTTCATCAGATTGAACCACTGGATGGATGGATGGTTGGATAGATGAATGGAGATATATATACATATGTATTTTAATGGAAGCTTTATTATTTTCAATCTACATGGTAACTCAAAGTAAGAGACAGAGTAGTGTTGCCACAGAACAGGCCTGCCAAACCTTAAATGGATCCTGAAATGGATACACAGAGACTGGCCTAGTTGCAATGCTGTTTGAAGATGATAGTTTGGTAAGTGCTTGAGAGTATGTTCTCTTTTGGAAAGTTAAATAGTCCCCCAAGATCTTGTTTATGATGATGCCTTGCTTAGCAAATCCTTCTTCCATCATGACCAGCATCAAGTGAAACTCCAGTCCACCCCAGGTCTGTCTGTATTCTACGTGAGTGCTAGTTCCCTGGAATAAGCTGACCCCTTCTCTCCCCAGCCAAGAAGCACTCAGCGTGAAGGTGGCTACTCCCCCACTAAGCAAGTGTGTAGGGACCAGGCATGGGCAGCAGGTCCTCAATTCCTCTGTGCCCTTGAAGGGATCTGCTGGTCTCCTCCTCAAGCCAGAGTCATCTCATGCTTCCTCTTCTACTTTGCATTCCCTTCTCTCACTTCTGCCAGCCTAGCTCACTGACAGGAGCCTGCATTTTCCACATTATGATGTTTAAAGATGGAAAAATGTTAATTGAGTAAGGCTTCAGCATCAAAACTGGGAATTCTCCACTGCATAGCAAAGATCATTTCTTGGAATTATTCACTTAAATGTTTACGAGAAACAATTATCAAGTGTCTCGATTGAATCACAAATATAATTAATGAAGGAATTGCTAATAGTTTCCATCTTCTGGTTTGTTTTATATTATTTTATTTTTTTTGGTTTGTTTTAATTCTACTGTATAAACTGGCTTTTGGGCGCCGCTTCACCAAAAACGTATCCGTGATGAAAGGAGGTAAAGATTCATAAAGCAAAAATGTTATTGGAAGTTAAACTTGCCAGGGTGCACTGCAAACCCAACTCAGACACAACCATTACACGACGTAAAAGCCATTCTAACGAAACAGAAAGAAAATAATTAGTGCTGCTGCCAACGTCTCATAATTCTGGACAGTCAGGAAGAGGTGCTTGCAGTCCCTGATTTCTCCTTTGCTGTTTGCGGGATCAAATATGTAACTGAAAATGCCTTTGCCATCCCTGACGGAGGAAGACATAATGAACTCTGGCTTGCCAGATTATTCTGTAACATCTGAAGGTTTGCAAAATAAAATAAAACAAAATAAGATAAAATAAAATAAAATAAAATAAAATAAAATAAAATAAAATAAAATAAAACAGTTCTTGTCTGGTTTTTCCTTGTCAACTTTAATTACTATAAGGATGGGTGCAGCAAGATAAATGTTTCCTTTTCACTTCAGTGCTGGAGCAACACGAGCTCTCACAGTCTTTCATGTGCAAGCTCTGAGGTCTGCAGCCTATTCTTACCCACCGACTGGAAAAGATTGGTTGCAATGGCCAGTTTGATGTTTTGTGCTCAGCTCCCAAAGTCCCAATTGGAAGTCATTCTCTTCCACTTAAGGAGACATTTCATTTTGCCTTTAATTTAAAAAATGTTCTGAACGCAAAGCAACGTTACAGAGACTGCTGGGTTGCCTAATATAAATTCCACATGCGCGACACTCATCAGGCTGTGTAAGCAGACAAGGTCAGTTTAGCTAAACTAACCAGCTGCCAAGCAGCCAGTTCCGGGAAAAGTTTTAAGCACGTTGCATGTGTACAAGCCAAAGTCAGATGCAAAATCTAAAGTGAGGGCAACAAGTACTCAGTCTTAAAATGGCCCATGGAATTTAATCTTGTTAAGCAAATTTGAACCAGGCAATTGTCCATAATGACCCAATGGAAAGTCATAGAAAAATATCTCTAACTGAATGACCCTGTCCAGTTCAGGACCTTCTGCCTAACTTGGCATCATTATTGGCTGGGACTGGAGAACAGAGGCTTCCCTCCCGACTCCACCCCTGGCCCCAGTCCCTAGTTATTCCAGGCTTCTTTAGGAAAACACCAGGGTGAGAATTCACATAGCCTGTACAGTGAACACTTCTCCACAAATCCTTAATATGGTAAGAAAACTGCTCCTCGGTTTTCGAGGGGAAGCCCTAGAAAGCCCTGTCCAGGAACATGGTATGAAATAAAGCAATTCCCAATAATTCATTTTATGAGGTATTAGTAGGTGGGTATCACCAATAACAGATATCTATAGGATTCTTCCATTTTAACTATTTACCCATTGGCAAAATATTTAAATCCAAGTTTCTACGGGAGAATAAACTAAGTGTCCACTCTTCAACGGAATTAACAACAGCAAACTAACCCAAAGGGAGGGAACAAGAGATTCCAGGCCAGGCAAGAATCCCAAATAACACACAAACAGAACAATCACTCATCACCCAAGGGCTGTCTGGAACAGTCCAAAGCAAAGACTATTCTGACAGTCCTATCAACGCAGCATTTGGTAGGTATGAATAAATGTTTTCCTGAGGGCTAAATAGGGAATGATGTAAAATCAACTCCATCTAGCCACAAGGAAAAAAAATCTTTCCTATTCATGCATCATTAACTTAAAAATTTGTTTATGTAAGAGGGAAAATGTAAATCAATCATCTCCATAAGATATGGAAAGAAAGTGGTATATGATACAGTTGTCCTAAGCAGAGAATCAAATCAAAGGAATACTGACCCTCCACTTCTGAGATGAGATGGCAAGGATGTTGTCCCTTTGAACATTTCTTGCTCCTTCATTTCACTGAAGCCTCCATCATAGGTTAGCTGAAGTGGGTGACTCTTGAAGTGGCCCATGGCATTTGATTCTGTTAAATAAATTCCATTTATTTTCACCATAGGGCCCCCCTTCACAACTGTTTCTTTGGATTCCACTGCCTTCTTTGCTGTAACAATCAAGGAAGTGTTTTGTCAAATTATTTCTTATTTTAAGAATCACTATTTCAATATATTTTTTTCAATCTAAGAATTAATACAATTTAAAAAGAATATACTACTTATAACCAAGGCTGGGCTGGTACGGCCAAAGCCTGCCTGGACATCTACAAGACCTCACCACTGTTTCAGGCTTGGCAGCACCAATTCATCAGAAATGAGTAGGATCTTCTCTTGACTCTTTCAGAGACTACTAGAAGACACACACTCAAATTAGGTTTATGAATAACTCAGTCCACATATAAATACATCTGCATCCCAGAACGATGACTCCTTTTCCTGAATTTGATCATGTTAATCATTTTTCATTCAAAAAATGTTCAGTGCCTCCATGACATCAGACACTGGCCTAGTCATTTGGGATGTAGCAGAGACAAAACAAAGATCCCTGACTTCTTAGGGCTTAGATCCTAATAGGTATCAAGAAATAATAAATAATATATCATAATAGATGAGGCATATGATAGAATAACTACGATGGGTGAAAAAAGCAACGCATTAGTGGAAAAATGGAGAAAACTAAAGAGGATTGGGGATGGAGGCAGGTAGCAGTTTTGAACAGGGTGGACATGGCAGGCAAACCCTTAATGGAGGTGAGGCTCTGGCCATCAGTTGATGAGGGACAGTCTTCCCTGCAGAACAAATGGCAGATGTGGAGGTCTTAAGGCAGGAATGTGCCTGACATGCCCAGTAACGACAGGAGTGGAGTATGTGAGGGAGAAGAGGAAAAGAGGTGATCAGGGGGCAGCAGCCAGATGGTGGAAGCCTCTACACCACTGCTAGGCAGTGGGAAGAGGGCATTGGCTTATAAGGCTTTCTAAAGAGGAATAAGATAATAACAGTTGCAAAAAGTCCACTCTCTAAGCTGAAACATCTCTTGTGTCTATGATTACAGATTCTTAAGACTTATGATACAACACTGTTTCTTTATCAGCAAATGGCCATTAGGAATATCTCATCTGTGGTGCTGTTACCATGCTGGAATCTCTGAGAAAAAAATTTTTTTCAGAGGGGCAGGTGAGGATGAGATTTTATAGAAAAATACCGTTTCGCAAGCTTCTCTAAAACACCAAAGGTTTCTTTTTCTGCACTTGAATGAACCAATAAAAACCAACAAAACCACTTGGTCCACACTGACCAAGCCCCCTGCTTTCAAAACAATGCATTTTAAAGCTGAAAGAAACCTTAGAGATTGGCTGATCTAAATTTCTATTTTCAGATGAGAAAACTGAAAACCCAAATGTTAAGTGGCCAATCTCAGTTCACAGACAAGTTCAGGGTCAGCCAGGACCATACAGTAGGAGGAGCGTAGGCTTTGCCCTTCCATCAGACTCGGGGTCAAGTACTGGCTGACCTACGCGAGCAGGTCACTCAACTTTTCTCTCACCTTTCTCAGTGATCCCCACCTCTTAGGGATGTGGTGAGAATTAAACAATATGGTCTAGTAAAGTGATTTACTCAAAACCCAGAAGTTATTTCATCATTATTAAGGGAACCCAAGAATCCCAACTTCTGGTCCAGCACGCACTCAATAGCATCATGCTGCCTTAAATATCTTTACTACTGAAGAGCAAAGCACATATTTTGTTTTAGGTTACAAAGCATCCTTAGCCTATTCCTATATTTTAGCATTTGTTTCTTTCCTTCATTTACTCCATGGATATTTACTAGGCACTCACAGTTATGGGCCAGGTGCTGCTCCAGGTGCTGGCAGTCTGGTGGTAAACAAGAAGTCCCAGCCACCAGGAAGCTTCTGTTCTCGAGGGGAAACACACCCATACCCATAAGGGGAGTTGCTGCAGCCCTCCCTAACTTTACAATCTGCTGGGGTGAGCTGTCAGTTAATACTACAGTGAAGAGCTGCTCTGGGGCTCAGTCTTACTCCTGATGGATGTCCACCATTAAACCGAGCATTAGTAACGATGCCCTGTGTATCCCTGGGAAATATCTGTAGCACATTGTACTAACTTTGTAATGGGTCGTGAGTCAACTTCAAAAGTCTACAATAGGAGCACCTGGGTGGCTCAGTCAGTTAAGCTGCCGACTTTGGCTCAGGTCATGATCTCATGGCTCAAAGGCCCATGAGTTCGAGTCCCATGTCAGGCTCTATGCTGACAGCTCAGTGCCTGGAGACTGCTTTGGGTTCTGTGTCTCCTTCTCTCTGCCCCTCCCCTACTTGCTCACTCGCTCTCTTTCTCTCAAAAAATAAATAAGTATTAAAAAAAGAATTCTACAACAAATAGTATTAGCATATAGGAATGGTTCCATTTCACAAATATTGCTTTGACACCTCTATACTAGATCCTGTTTTAAGTTCTCAGGATACAAATAAAGAAAACCTCTTTCCTTACTGAAGCTGCTCAGTCTAGTAGCGGAGACAGAGAAACAGACATGTAAAGACAGAAATGCAGTATGGCATGATCTGAGCCAGTAACGGTGGTATAGAGAATAGGAGAGTCCTGAGGGGTTGGGGAGTTGGTCAGGGAAAGATTCATAGAGAAGGTAGAGCCTGAGAAGTATTTCTAAAGGATTAATAGGAGGCAAAAAGGAGTTCTGTGAAAAAGGAACAAAAGTCTGGAGTCAGAGCTAGCTTTATGTGTGTACATGCTATACAGTCAAGTAGGACCCCACACTTAGAAGGGCCCTATGGTTGGCTGAATGCTTGGTTGTTGCCATCTTGAAATTCTCAATAATTTTAACAAAGAGCCCCGCATTCTTATTTTGCACTGGGTCCAGCAAATTATAGAGCAGCTCCTGCAGGAGGCTTGAAATAGCAGGACAGATACGGGGAACTGCAAGGAGTTCCATACCCGCGGTGCACAAGCTGTGGAGGGAGGCAAAGGAGAGTCAAGAGAAGGGTCTGGAATGTTAGGCGGTGGCTAGATTGCTATGCAGCTGTGCATGCTGAGGCCCAGGGATTTCATCCGCTAGGCCGGGAGTCAGCAAACTAACCACCAAATCTAGCCTGCCACTTGTTCTCGTATTGCCTGCAAGCTAAGAATGGTCTTTACATTTTTAAATGGTTGGGAAGAAATCAGAAGGAGAATACTATCTTGTAACATGTGAAAATTACAGGAAATTCACGTTTCAGTGGCCATAAATCAGTCTGTGTGGCTTTCCCACTACAGCAGCAGAACTGAGTAGGCTGATCAAAGACTTATGGCCCATAAGGTCTAAAATATTTACTCTCCGGCCCTTTACAGAAAAAGATTGCCAACTTCTGTGCTAGGTCAGCGTTTTCCAAACTGCATCTTTCAAAAGACAGATTCCACAGTCAAGCACATTTGTAAAATTCTGGTTTGAATCAAAATTATATTGGCATCTTTACCGACCCTCAAATATGCCCAGGTGCACTGGGACTCTGCAAGAGGGAGAGGAAGCAGGCAAACTGATTTGAGTGCTGAACCACTTTTCCAAGGGAAAAAGCTGGAACTCATTTTGGCAAACACTCCTTTAAGGCACAGGGAGTCCTCCAAAGGGTTTCCAGCAAGAAGATGATGCAATCTGATTTTTATTTGCTTGTGGGCCCCTTGTCCCATATGGCACACACAGAAAATAATCATTTTCATGGTCCACTGGGATGGAGGGATAAGGCTGCTGCTCACGGCCATGTGAGGCTGGCAGCTTGGTTTCTCCAGGCTCTTCTGGCTGCTCTAAGGGCTGAGAGTCATCAGTGAGCTGACGGAGGGGAGCGGCGAGACAGGGGCCCTAGAAGCCCAGGCACAAGGCAAGAGGTGATAACGGCAGTGCAGCAGTGGTGAGAAAGGGAAATGCAAACCCAGGAGATGCTTGGGAAGCCCATTTAGGAAGCCTGTTGAGGACTCTGCGAAGGCAAAGTGGACAGGGATGGGGAGAAGGTGGAGACAGCCCTGAGGTCTCTGTCCAGCTTGAGTAACTGGGGCGGTGCTGCCATGTCCAGCCGAAAAGCCTATTTAAACACAGAGCAATTAAACTGCTGGTCCTATGAAGACGACTAAACAACATCTCTTCCCCTTTCATTTTCTTAAATCAGGCATTCTGAGCCTGCCACCACACCCCCAGCCCTGCCTGTGGCAGAGTCAGCTACAGATGACTTCACATCAAAGGACGGGGCGCACCCTCTGTCTCCAAGCACAGCTGCCTTTACACCCCAGTCACCCACCGGAAGATACCTTTACTAAACAACAGTCTCTGAAACAAAGCCCAGGGAGCTCCTGCACAAACGACAATGATTCTGAGGCTGCAGCATTAAAATATACATATGTAATATATAGTATATATATATATATATCTTAATTGGGCAATGCATACTTTTAAAATGATCATGACTTTTTACTGCCATTGTTTCCTGAGTGCTGACACAGACCCCAGGGCTGATGAGCAGTGAGTGCCGACAGACAGGGTGGATAAAAGGATAGCAAAAAGACCTGCTTCTGACCACTTGGAGGTGTGGGGCCGGCCTCCATGCTGGGAAATGACAGCCGCAGACAGCGCCTCCCCAGCCCAGGTGTGCTGTGGGTGCGCAGACAAGGACCAGGTGGCCCCCAAGGGCAGGCGCCAAGCCACGAGGGAAGCAAAGAAGATGGGCATGGTGGGAGAAGCACTCTGGCCATTCACTCTAGACATGAACAGCTCAGGAAGCAGCAAGGCTCTCACACACGTGAGCTACTGGGGGTTAAATGCACGAAACGAGGAGGCACGATTTCGGGTCCGCAACGAAGCATCCAGCAGACAACAGTACCGGCACCCCCGCTCTGCCGCCCCATTCACGAGGAGTGACACTGTTCCTATCCAGGTCTGACCTCAGCCCCAGACCCCAGACTTCAGATCCCATCCTCTCTCCTGCTGGCAAGCGCTTGGCTCCTGCAATTACCCATCCTTTCGGATTTAACTGGTCTAACTGGAGCCCCGGTGGGAGAAATGTTTGAAAAGTTCCTCTGGTGATTCTAATGTGCAGCGATAGCTGAGAAACTTAAGTCAGATGGGGTCTCTCCCTCGCTTAAACCCTGCCCTGGCGTTTCAGTGCAAGCAGAATAAAGTACGGGTCATTTTCCCCAGCCTGGTCCGGCCTGGCTGTGGCCTCCGCCCCCTCCACGTTCCCATGGTTAGCCACCTTCCAGCCACACTGGCCTTCCGGGCCTCCACCACCCGAGCCCCCTCCCGTCTCAGGCCTTGCTGTCCCTCAGCACAGGCACCTCATCCACTGGTTTCTATATACCTGCTTTCTTCTCATTAGTCATGTTTCTACTTGGGTGTCACCTCCTCAAGGACACATTCCAGTGCCACCTGAGCTACTCCTGCCATGACATTCTCCATCCTGTCATCTTGCGTATCTTCTTCATAGCCCTCATCGGAACCCAAATTGTCTTATTTGTTTTCCCGCTTATGTCCATCTCTCCTCACAAGCTCTTTGAAGGCAGGACCTGTGGGCCTAGGAGGGTGTCTGGCACTTAGAAGGGGCTCAGTCAATATCTGATTGACTGTTAGAAAGGAAACAAATTGCGACATCGAAGTAAAGCAAGTTGCCTAATCATACATCCTGTGAGAGCATCTGTTTACCTGTGACATGGGAGCCCTGCATCCCCTCTTTTTCTTCTCCTTTCTTTGTGAGTGTATCTCTTTGGCTATGTCAGAGATCACCAGGGATCAGAGGCACCAGAACATGAGGAAACTGGGCTGGGGAACTGCAGCCCATACCCTAGGCTAAAGGGGTGTGTGGGTGCTACATGGAACAGAGGCGCAGGATTGCCAGACCTTCCAATTTTTCACAAGAGTCACAAATCTGGATGCTTCCATGAGGTCTTCTACCTTTACACGTTGGTGACTAATTAGAACAGGTAAAGATCCTCAGGTAAGATCCTCAGGAAGTGACTTGTAACTATGGGGATCCATCTCCAGATAATCTCCTGTCTGTGACTGCATACCTACCCCTCTTCATCAATCTTACTGATTGAAGGAGGGCTAGTTCTGTCAACCCCTGGCAAACTGGTTTTTCAAGTTATTGGACTACACATAGTAATAAGAAACTCATTATCATTAATATCAATGTAATATGTAATAAATTAACACTATGACCCTGAACACACATGTACGTGACCACAGTAAGGTCTCCTTGAAGCAGTACTTGCTGTATGGTCTGTGATATGCACCGATGTCTTCCATTCTATTCTCTTGTTTGTTTGTTTTTTTTCCCCAGTACTGGTGTGATGCACTAAACTGGTTGTCATCCCACTAATGAGACATTTCCTGCAGAATCTGAAAAACTCTTAGTGTCCTCTGCTCAGGGGTTGATCCCAATGGTTGGGGTACACGATAGAGCTTGAGGTTTGCAGCTTCTCTGTCTCCAGGTATAGATACCTGCCAGCAATTCTGTGGAAAAGAACTGGAAACACCTCATCCAACTTGAGCTTACTTTGTCACATGGGACTGGACAGGCATTCTCAAAGACCTAAGCTTAGTGCACACTGTATGACTCTTTAAATGTGCCTAATGAAATTAACAACTGTTTGACCTCTAATTTAAAAATCACTTATTTCCAACATAGGCGAACTCCTTCGTTAGAAAACACTTACCCTAACATCCTTTTCCTACCAAGTAACTTTTTAAAAACACTGTGATATTTAGGTATTCTTCATGAACACCCAGAAAAATACATGAACAATGTTTCTTCACCAGCTTTTGCACAATGTTAACTAAGTGTTAGTGTAAAAATCCTGTGGGGTTTGAAAAAAAGTCGGGTAAAAAGAACTTGTGTTCTTTTGTGTGCAAAATTCAAAACACATGCGCGCACCCTCCCCCCCTGGTTTTAAACGTTGTCACCCAGGCTTACACTCACCGGGAGGAAGCGTCCTGTCAGGCAGAAGTGCCCCCTGGGAGGCAGCCCTGAATAAGCGCGCCCGGGCACTGCTTATTCTTCTAATCTTCGCTGGGTCCACTGGGGGTTTAGGAAAGGAAAAGCAGGGATGCTCCTCCGTGGTGGGAGATGCTGGAGCCTTCGGTCTCTGGAAAGAGATTATTCAAATGATTGGCATGAGTTTCTGTGTCTCAGATAAGACTCCCCAACACTGTCACTGCCAGGTGAGCTTTTGGCTTTGCTTCACCCTGGTCACTCGACTCTACACTTTCATGGGCCCATTTTATCTCATATGTATATATCTGATATATGTGTATATACATGTATATGTATGATATATATATATAGCAGCTTTTCATTGCTTTTGTCAAATATATTGTATTAAATCCTCTATCACGTCTAGCATATTAAAAAAAAACAATTATTCCATGCTAGGAAACAGATATCTGTATAAGGGACTATAATATTGATAAAATATATTCAAAATGTCTTGTAAATTTTTGTATTCCTGCCAGCTCAGAAAACAGTTACTTGGCACCTATATACGCCAAGAACTATGCAGAATATAAATACTGCCTTTACATATTTGGGGCTCCACAGAAGAATTTTTTTTAAGAGTATAAAATTTCTTGAATAATTTAGACTATAAAGTCATAAAACCTAAGAGCAAGAAGTGGTCTTGGATTTACAATATAAAAATGTTTTATTTTCTACCTCTCAAGAATTCGATGGTGATACCCTTTGAAAAGAAACATTACTGGCAAAATTCCAATTCCTTAAAGACTTTTAAAAATACCAGCACAATGAGGTGCCTGGGTGGCTCAGTCAGTTGAGCAGCTGAGGGGCTGACCTCGGCTCAGGTCATGATGAGTTCAAGTCCCACACTGGGCTCGCTGCCGTCAATGCAGAGCCTGCTTTGGATCTACTGTCCGCCTCTCTGCCCCTCCCCTGCCTGTTCTCCCTCTCTCTCTTTCTCTCTCTCAAATAAATAAAACATTTAAAGAGAAATAAGTAAGAATATCAGCACCAACACTGTGCCACCCAGAGCAGCCTGTGGTCTCACTTCCAGGTGGCGGTGGCCCGCACCCGAGGGCAGAAACCTCACCGGGGCCTAAACTCCC
Organism: Suricata suricatta; assembly: GCF_006229205.1. Lineage (NCBI taxonomy): Eukaryota > Metazoa > Chordata > Mammalia > Carnivora > Herpestidae > Suricata > Suricata suricatta. Next base: position 93,838,085 of record NC_043706.1, on the reverse strand, counting down.
AATTTTGGTGTGGATTGATGATTCACCCTTCCTCTCTCCAACTTTCACATGATTATCTGTTTATGAAAAAGCAATTTGATGGCAGCAGGTGCTTTTAGCTTTCTAACCAAAAACAATCGAGTTAAAGTTCCTAAAGTCACTTATGTAATATGTGAAATGAGTGCGTCTCAATCCAGTAGGTTAATCAACAAAGTTTTTTAAAATCCAGTGTGAAATTTATGTCAGATAATTTGGAAAAGTGAGTGAGGCTATCTATCATACATGGCACATAATTTCAAGCACTCACTTTCTCATATACATTAATAGAACAGAGACATGTATATTAGAGTTCTCCTTCCAAGAAGTTGCTTCTTTCAGTACTGATATTTTTAAAATATTTTTTGTATCATTTCATTAATTTGCAGCTAGAATCAACCCATGAGTCAGACAGAAAAAAATTAGCTCCATGACTTTAGAGACATACTTTTCTAATCACAGAAAAAAGGCAAATAAAATAATCAGCCTAATATATACTTCTCCACCATGTTGGCCCCCCAAAACTAGAGAGGAAGATTAAATGACTATGGGATCAAACCCAAACTGGAACATAGTCAGTTTACTAGTCACGAGAACTTGAGCAGCCCATTCCTTTCTCTGAACTTGCCCAGCTACCCAGTGGAGATAGGAGGGTTCCTTTTCTGGCAGGGACGCTGACAAACGTACAATTCCCGTGATGGAGGCTGGAGGAATGCAGCTCCCTTCCCTACGTAAGTTGCTCACCCTTTATTTACCAGATGTGGTTCCAGGTTACTTTTAGTTTCAAAAGTCAAGGCCCTAGCCTCGGACACAACTTTGCTGGAAAAAAAAGATTTTGAATTCAGAGGGCTCTCTTCTGGAGGAGACAACACTCATTTGTCTGTATATTTACTTATATATACTTACTAGATAGTCATTTTACTTTTTAATATAATTGTTACAAAATATTCGAAAGAATGTGACTTAGGCCATGAAGCTAATAGTAACGAAAAAGTGAAAAATATAACACAGGAAAATAAGAGCTTTATGAAAGGTGAAATATACACGGATAATCTCAATACTGAATGTGGATGTGAGGTTTCCGTATCTCAGAATGGCCATGCTCGGCAGGTACCCTGAATCTGAAACAAAGACTGAGAAGTCTGCCAATTAATCATAATGTAAATAAAGTAAATGACTTCTTTCATAGGCGCCCTAACAGTTATAAATGTTTTGGACACTAAGTAAAAGATCTTATAAAAAGGAAAAATATGCAAAAACCTAATTTTTACCCAAAAGAAAAGAACTCAATCATCACTGGATGGCAAGATAAATCCCTTTAACTGCTCCTTGATAAAACATATTATTTTCCTAGTGCAAAATTAGTCATTGTTTGTATAGTGAAAAATTAGTTCCATTTGACTACTGTCCTTAACTGTGTATCCCATTTAAACACATATCTCACTGGATTACTAAAAGCATTTTTTAATGTTTATTTATTACTGAGACAGAGAAACAGAGCAGGAGTAGGGGAGGGGTAGAGAGAGAGGGAGACACAGAATCCAAAACAGGCTCAGACTCTGAGCTAGCTGTCAGCACAGAGCCCGACGCGGGGCTCAAACCCACGAACTGTGAGATCATGACCTGAGCCGAAGTCAGACGCCTAACTGACTGAGCCACCCAGGCACCCCAAGTATAAAGCATTTTTAGTTCTTCAAGGGAAAACTACTAAACAAGTCATCAATTTCTATCCTGCCAGGTTCTACAAAATGTTCTTCCAGTTTGTAGAGCAAACTGGCTTTTATGAAGCAAAACAGTAGAAGAAAGTATTTTCTTGTAAGATTCACTTCATTTTAGAATTCAGAAAACATTGTAAGTTGAAATTTTCACTTGAGAACCTCACCTCAGTCATTCTGTGTGTCATGATACTTACCAGTAACTTGAATATAATCAAGGACACTGGAAAAAGTCAGATTTTAAGAGCTGTTCTGGCTGACAGAACTGCTAGAGTTTGTTGAAGAATGAGAGAATTTTCATAGAACAACTCAATTGAAAAAGACAAAATTCCTAAAACATTTTCGGAATCTGCCTGGCCTGGACTTTTATCCCAGTATCATGGGCCTTGACCAATTTTGGGCATGGCTCCTCTGGACTACCAGATGGAAAGGCAGGGTCTTCCTTATTCTACAGGAAAGGGAGTCTGCCACATCCCACCTCAGGAAGTTGCTATGATTTAATGTGCAGAGCAACAAAACACACACACACACACACACACACACACACACACACACACACACCTCTTAGAAGTCAGAAAGCAAATATTTAAAATTCCTGGAAGTGAAGGAGGGTGTTTTTGCCCTCTTTGCTTCAGCAGAAACATCCATCTTTTCCCCTTGGACACCAGTGCTTCCAGTTCTTGAGCGTTCACATTCGGATGGAGACTCACACCACCGGCCACCTGCTACCCTCTCTCCCACAGTCTTTCAGGCCTTTAGGCTTGGACTGGAATTAGACCACTGGCTTCCCTGGGCCTCCAGCTTGCAGATGCCAGACTGAAGGGGACTTCACAGGTCCTCTAATCATGTGAACCAATCTCTCAAAATAAATCTCTATCTATCTATCTGTATCTAGCTAGCTATCTCTCTATCTCTATCCACCCATCCATCCACCTATCTAAATATCTATCTTATCTATCTATCTATCTATCATCTATCTATCTATCTATCTATCTATCTATCTATCTATCTATCTATCTAACTAACTAACCAACTAACTAACGGTTCTTTTTCTCAGGAAATCTCTGAATCTTGATACAATTGTATATCAATGACGCCTCAGTAAAGCTGTTAAAACAATCCCCAAGCCCATAACCTTGGATGTGGTAACTGCACATGCATCTCTATCACCATGATTTTCTGCACAGGTGCGCTGGGCTCCTGTCACTCTCAGCGTGTGATTCACTGCTCTAATGCTCCCATTCAGAAACTGACACAAAGAACATTGGTTTGACACTCTCATTCTGCTTTTTCTTACTCTGGATCTCCCCTATCCACAAGATATATACGGGATTCCAAGTCCCTTTCTTTTAAAAATACACCACATTGTTTTCTTTGTCAAATACTTGGAGCACAGTTCCTATAAAATATATTAAAAATAGCTCAAATTAATCTATGCTGTGAGACATCGAGATAGTAGTCACCATGGAGAGGTGGTTTCTGGCGTGCTGGTCATGATCTATTTTCCCTTTTTGAATGCTGGTTACAGAGTGTGGTGAGTTTGTAAAAATTTATCAGGCTGCACTCTTATGATCTGTGTCTTTTTGGTATGGCAATGAAAAGTTTAATAAAAACACTTGGGTTTAAACAACAAGATGTTGTAAGTTTAAGAGACACAGAGAATTCAGTTTTGACAATAATAATGATGAAAGGCAAAACTTCCTATTTATGCACAGGGCCACATCTCTTTTCCTACTTTACACAATCCAAAGTAAGAGAGCAACTATTCCTGTGTAAATATAAATCTGGGCACCAGCTAACCAGGGTAGCAGAATGAAAACAGCAGTAACAACCACCACCCAGCAGCCCCACATGTCAGAGCTGTTGTGGGAAGGTGGGGCCCTGCTACGGAAGAAAACAGAGGTACCAGTGCACACTGATTCAGCAAGTAGCTATACACGTTTCCTTCCTGTCTTACAGGATTACAGGTGCTAGTGAGCAGTCAAGGCCTGGGTGGTCAGGAGCCAGGGGTCCCTGAGTGGAGGCACTCTACCGCCTGCTGGAGGGTGGGTGGTGGGAGGAGCATAGACCAGATTGAGGTAGAAACTGGGAAAGGGGAAACATGTAAGTTCAAAGAGGTAGAGCTGATTTGTTAAAGATAGGAGCTGAAATGGGTTGCTTTCTTGGTCCCTCTTCCTCGAATGACTGCTAGTCAAGGTATCATTAAAAGCCAAATGAGAAAGTAGCCTAGAGCCAGAAAGTGCTGAGGTTCAGTTGAGTAGGTCTTCACAGATTCTCCCAACAAGTGAGCCCCTTAACTATGAGCCACCCCAGGCCCAGCCTCCGGCTGCCTCCTTCTCCCCACTCCTTCCTCTTCTGCTCCTATTTCCTTCTTTGCCAGGGTAGTGATCCTCAGAGTAAAGATTCTCTCAAAGGTGAGGTGGAAAAGAGGAAAGAAGGTAGAGGGGCAAGTAGCATACATCCATTTTCTTTTTTTTTTTTAATTTTTTTTAATGTTTTATTTATTTTTGATACAGAGAGAGACAGAGCATGAGAGGGGGAGAGAGAGAAGGAGACAGAACCGGAAGCAGGCTCCAGGCTCTGAGCTAGCTGTCAGCACAGAGCCCGATGCAGGGCTCGAACCCACGAACGTGAGATCTGACCTGAGCCGAAGCCGGAGACTTAACTGACTGAGCCACCCAGGCGCCCCGCATACGTCCATTTTCAAGATGTTTTTGACTGGGGGGCTCCAAACTTTAATTACCGTTTAAACTGAAATATACTTAAGACCCTTACACAGTCTGCTATAACAAAAAGATTTCAAATTAAGAGTTATTTTACTTGACTTGGGGATTTCTGAGTCTACTTTTACTTTGTACCTAGCACCTAACCATTCTGCAGTAAAGAAATACAGTTGTAACAACCCTAAGCAGAGGCAAATGTCCATATTATCATTGTCTAATATCTAATCTTGCAGTCCAAAGACTGGACCGGTGTGGCAAGAACTGGTTAACTCAACTAGAGATTTTTAGAAAAGAATAGGCCTAAATTGAGTGAATCATCCAAAAGTATGGAATGCTAAAAATAATTCATAGGAGTCCAATGACAGAATCATAGAATAGAGAGCCACTTTACAACAAGGTGGACTCACTGGGCTGCCGAACAGGGGGCTCCCCCTTGTTGTAGCTGCCCCAGACCCAAGCGGTTTCCAAGACTGTAAGTGTAAGAAACTACACGTAAATAATGGCTGGCAAAAGTATTTATCACATGCTTACTATTTTGGAACCTTATTTTTGCCATCTGCAATGTAAGAACCAGTATAATCTTCCTCACAGAGGCATTGTGATGAGTAGTTTGAGAATATAAGATACATTTTGAGATAGATGGGGTCATCTAGGCGCGGACTGTGCATTAAATGATACTACTGAGGGCACCGGGGTGGCTCAGCTGGTTGAGTGTCTGACTTCAGCTCAGGTCATGATCCCACATGTCAGGCTCTGTGATGACAGCTCAGAGCCTGGAGCCTGCTTCAGATTCTGTGTCTCCCTCGCTCTCTGCCCCTCCCCAACTCACACTGTCTCAAAAAGAAAAAAGAAAAAAGAAAAAAGGAAAAATAAATGATAATACCAAGAATGTTAATTTTCTGATGATAATGTGGTAGTGATGTAGGAGATTATCCTTGTTCACATGACATGCAAATTAAATTTATGGATATAGTCCTAAAAGAACTGCAACTTAATTTCAACTAGTTCCTCAAAAAACCCACAAATAGTTAATCAAAAGAGAGAGGGATGTAAAACTTGAGAGACTATTGAATGCTGAAAATGAACTGAGGGTTGAGGGGGAAGGGGGGAAAAGAGGTGGTGGTGATGGAGGAGGGCACTTGTGGGGAAGAGCACTGGTGTTGTATGGAAAACAATTTGACAATAAAATATTATGGGGAAAAAACCCCACAAATATACATACAAATATGCACACATATATAGTAATAAAAACCGAGAGGCAGGGGGCGCCCGAGTGGCTCAGTTGGTTAAGCCTCCAACTCGATTTCAGCTCAGGTCATGATCTCAAGGTTCAAGAGTTTGAGCCCAACACTGGTCTCTGCACTTACATCACAGAACCTGCTTGGGATTCTCTCTCTCCCTTTCTCTGCCTCTCCCCTACTCATTCTCTCTCAAAAATAAATAAATAAAACTTAAAAAAAAATTGAAAAGCAGCTTGAGTAACATCCCAAATCCATGAAAGTCTAAGGGATTGGTATCACCAGGTACTTGTGCAGCAGGTCTCTAAGGGGAGGGGACTGAAATAAGGAGGACTGGCTGAGAATCCGTGTAACTCCTTCCCTCTCAGCTCCATGAAGTCAGGCCACATGGAGGGGGGATCTGTTCTGTAGAGAAGGTGAAACAGAAGGTTTCTGAATCAGGCTAATCATGCAGAGCTGAGTGTCACTTATTATAAACATAGATATTAACCAAATATTTACCTACTGAATGGTAGGCACTCCTACCTTCTTCCTTCAGCTGGTTCTGGTAAGTTAGCAACCAGCCTTTATCCTTTAGGCAAGAGCTTGGAAGATACTTCTGAGATACTGCCAAATAACTAGCTACAAGAAAATCCCTAAGGATACCACCACTGGGGCTTTCACTAACAACACAGCCCAGCCAGACTTCCCTGATGTGAGTAGGTATCACCTACCAATTGATCAACCTATTCCACATGCTTCTATTTCCAAATAAGAGCAGCCAAACAAGGAGCATGAGCTATCAGGGAGAGCCTCTGCTATGAAAAACAGAGACTAAAATAAACACAAAAACGCAACAGAGACATAGAGGGAAAAACCATGTGAAGACAGGGATAAGATGTCCATCTATAAGCCAAGGAGAAAGGCCTCAGTAGAAATAAACCCTAGTGCCACCTTGATCTTGGACTTCTAATCTACAGAACTCTAAGAAAATGTCTACTGTTTAAGGTGTGTGCATACACACACACACACACACACACACACACAACAAAGGGGGGAAGGAAACAACTCAAAAATCAAAATTATCACTAATATACTAAGACAAGATGCTACAACCATGAAACACAAGAAAAGTGTATATAAGAAAAGATAACTAAGGTGCTTAGGTGGCTCAGTCAAACTTCCAACTTCGCCTCAGGTCATGATCTTATGGTTTGTGAGTTCGAGCCCGCATTGGGCTCTCTGCTGATAGCTCAGAGCCTGAAGCCTGCTTCAGTTTCTGAGTCTTCCTCTCTCTCTGCCCTTCCCCTACTCAAACTCTGTCTCTCTCTCTCTCTTAAAAATGAATAAACATTTTAAAAAATTTTTAATGAAAAAGAAAGATAACTCAGAGCAGGAAAAAGGCTTAGGAAAATTAAAAATAATTAAATAATTTAAAAATATGATAGCAGAAATGAAGAGAACTCAATAAAAGGATTAGAAGATAAAGACTCTACTAGAAAAGAATGGGAAATAAAAATTTTTAAAAAGAAAAGAAAATTGAAGTAGTAGTCCAGGGAATCCTATATTAGAATAATAAATTCCAGAAAGAGCAAACAGAACAAAAAAGAGAGGGAAGATACACCAAAATAATTTAAGTACATTTCGCAGAATTGAAGGGCATGAGATTCCATTGAGAATGCCCATTATGATGGACTAATACAAAGGTCTGTTATTATGGAATCTCAGAACACTGGAAACAAAGAGAAAAAGCCTACAAACTTCTAGAGAGAAAAAAACAGCAATTAAGGTCTCAAATAATGTACTTCCTACAAATCCTTTCTTAAGAAGCTTCTAGAGGAAGAATTCCAAAAGCAAATCAAGAAAGAGAAAAATCTGAGCTACAGGAAACAGAAAAGCTATCACAAGAAGGAGAAGCCAGCTGTGTGCCAGGTGCTCAGGGTAAATGGTCTGAGAGAAAGTGGAAAGTTCTTCAAAGAGATGAATCAATAAAATACCTCATATACCTGAATATATTAAGGAGATTTAGATCCTTGGGGAAGAGTTTGGGGTTGAAATGGTAATACTACAAAACTAAAAAAGCAAGGCAATTATTAATACCAGGAAAAACGAAAAGTGGTGCAGGGAAAAAGAAGTAATCATCAACAGTTCAAGGCTCAATTGTAAATAGCATTTATATAATCACAGAGAAAAGAGATCTAACCAAAATTATGATATATATATATTGAGAGTAGCAGTGAGAATAGAAAAGATAAATGTGTTGTAAGCATTTGTGGGAGGACGGACAAGAGTTAAATCTTCATCTTCCTTAGTGAGAAGTCATTAGATAATTCCTCAATCTCATAAGCCAGGAAGGAGCAAGACACAGTTATTTAAAATTTTGGATGTAAATACCAAAAGAATGTACCAAAAGAGTTTAAAGTGAGAACCATTGGGAAGGGTAGAATGAAGAGTAAAAGGAGAGGAGACCACTGGATTGTTTTGGGTAACAATTCTTTGACACTATATATAATTTGTGTATATAACTATTAAAAATAATACATTTGTGTAACTTTAAAAAAAAAACAAAAAATTGTCAGGGCACCTGGGTGGCTCAGTTGGTTAAGTGTTCGACTTCGGCTCAGGTCATGATCTCATAGTTTGTGGGTTTGAGGCCTGCATTGGGCTCTGTGCTGACAGCTAGCTCAGAGCCTGGGGCCTGTCTTTGGATTCTGTATCTCCCTCTTTCTGACCCTCCCCAGCTTGTGCTGTCTCTCTCTGTCTCTCAAAAATAAATTAAAAAAACATTAAAAATTAGAAAAAAACAAAAAAACCCCCCAAAATTGTGAAAAACAAAAAAATGTTGTAAAACATTCTGTTTTCCAGGTCACGGTATATTTCTAAGTTCTTCTTTATTATCAAACTACAGGTAAATGTAAATAATAGTTGTGTTTCATTAGACATAAAACATTATATTTGAAAAAATATAAAAGAAATTGCTTTCATATTAAATTATTAGTATACTTAAGTCTATGTGATCCTTTTCTTAGCATACTTAAGTACTAATTCCAAGTATGTTGGGTCAATTCCGTGTCACAGCCCTCGCGGTAATATAAAGTACTCACAAGCTCTAGTGGACTGAGACGAGCACTGGAGATAGGCCTGGAATCAGATGACTCAAAACTGGACGCATGAAGGCTAGCAGAGGAGATGGCACAGAAATGTTAGTTTGTGAAAAATCATTTATTTCTGGTATATGTTAGTTAACTCTACCCCCAAACAAGTAAAACCATTTGATGCATAAGCCTTGAAGAAGAACAATTTAAAAAAATCATAGCACTTAGATCATTTTATTAATAAGTCATTTCATTACTTTTAGGGGGATTAAAAATTACCAAATAATAAAAAGAAGAAATGATTTGTTCAAAGAAAAGCTTTGTTCATATTGCTTTACTGAGTTGCTATGACAACCACTCTTTACCATTTCAAACTAAAGCAACTTCTTGGACCCAAGGTCTGGACTTAATCTTTAGGAATCTTGAAGATACAAGAGGTGCAATTAGCAGACACCCAACTTTAGAAAGCAACTATCCATAACAAGAATTAAGGGAAAATGTCATCTGGTGGCTTACATATCCACGTGTAGAGGCCAGAGAAACGTCATTACCTGAAGGCGGAAGGAGGTCTGTTTTCTGGTGTTCTTGAAGATGCAGGCCCGAACAGTTTCCTTTGGTCTTCCTGTGGTGTAAACGGCCGTTGGGTCCTAACTGTTCTTAATGCATTTCGTGCTTCACTTACGATCTCTGCGCTGGTCTTCTGCTTGGACATGGAAGGTCGATAAAATGGATCCAGCTTTTCTAACTTTTTATCATTTGGAGATAGCATCTTTCCTTTTAAAGTAAAATGTTAAAATGTTCTTCAGGTAGACACCACACTCTGCAAACATATGGTACAAAATATTTACTGTTTTCATCCAGGACTTTAGAAAGGAGTGCCTAAACCCATCCATACATGTTTAAGCCATTTCTCTATAATAAGTAAACTAGAAAAAGTCACAAACATTTTTTAATTAAAAATCTACCAGGCAATTACAGTTAGAAGATCAGGGAAGAAAAGCTTTCAAAAATACAGGTTGACGTGCACAGTTTTACCTGTGGGTATATACTTACTCAAGGGAAATGAGGTTCAGGGAAGAGAGCCAGGATGAAAGCTAAACCTGGAGAGAAAGAGGAAAAATCATGAAAAATTGTTAAAAAAAAAAAAAAAAACACTGGAGGAGGTTCTGTTAAAATTTTAATTCACGTTTCCTTTTTCCCCTACTGTCCTCGACATGACGACAGTATAAGGTTAGATTTAGGCAGATGGGTCCTATCTGCAAGCTATATTTGCTTTTATAAATGTAGTTCATAAACTTGGGGAAAGGTTCCGCCAATTTGCCCATAATGTATTTGAATGAATTGATTCAAGTCACCTTCAATTTGAGATACTGTCCTAGAGGAATAAATGCCAAATATCAATACCAACTATCCTTTCCCAGGCTCACTGTCTCAGTTAAAAAGTTAAAGTCATACACAAGGGCAATGAGAATGCAGACCCTTCTTCTTCTTTTTTTTTTTTAAGTAAGCTCCATACCCAACATGGAGCCAACATAGGGCTTGAACCCAAGACCCTGAGATCAAGACCTGAACTGAGCTTAAGAGTCAGATGCTTGGGGTGCCTGTGTGGCTCAGTCAGTTAAGCATCTGACTTCAGCTCAGGTCATGATCTCACAGTTTATGGGTTTGAGCCCCACATCAGGCTCTGTGCTAACAGCTCAGAGCCTGGATCTTGTTTCAGATTCTGTGAGTTGGATGCATAACTGACTGAGCCACCCAGGCACCTTGAGAATGCAGATCCTTCTTCCTTTTTTTTTTTAATTTAAAATTTTTATTTATTTTTTTTTACTTTATAAAGTTTCATATTTTTTTAACATATGCAATTATTTTCCATCATTTACAATACAGTAGTTGCAATGACACTCAAAACAGAAAAGCAATGTAAAAAATCAAAACACCAACTTCTGTTTCATGTAATTAGACTTATACAGAAATTAGAAGGTTAAGTAACAACTAGTTAATCACCTAATTTCACAGCTATCTGAAGTGGTGATCGTTATATAGCAGCTTATCTATGATACATTCAAGATAAATGATACAATATATTACTTGTTCATAGGCTACAACACAGCCTGCTTAATACCCTTCCTTAAATTCCACCTCTATACTACAATATGCTTGAGGTCCATGCAAAAAAGTAGCTACCTTTTATGTAGGAAATGGATGATTAAGTCTTTGGTGTTGTAAAAGCAACTTCAGATCCTTCTTTCTTAAATGCTGGTGTGTCCTCATGGTGGCCTGGTTAACATGGCAGGACACCCCTAAAGCTCTAAACTTTTAAACAGTCAGGATTTTATCATAGATAAGCTGCTATATAACGATCGCCACTTCAGTTAGCTTTGAAATTAGGTGATTAACTAGTTGTTACTTAACCTTCTAATTTCTGTATAAGTCTAATTACATGAAACAGTAGTTGGTGTTTTGATTTTTTACTTTGCTTTTCTGTTTGGAATGTCATTGTAACTACTGTATTGTAAATGATAGAAAATAATTGCATATGTTAAAAAAATATGAAACTTTATAAAGTAAAAAAAAACTTAATTCTAATTAGTATGTGGTAATAGGTGTTCATTAAAAAAAAAAAAAAGTAACAACTCAGATCTCCTAGAAAGGTTGCAACTCTAAAGGAGATAGAGGCCTGGAAATTACTCCTATATTTCAGTGCCCAATTTTAGAATAACTTCTGCAAAAAAGAAAAAATTTTTTGTGACATATGCCCAAGGAAACTAAAAAGACTTCATTTCCATAAGTAGAGTCAACAGATGATTCCTTAGACAAGTAAAGAGGATTTACTATATTATGATTGTATACATTACATTGTTATATAACAACAGACAACAAGAACATGTGCTTCGTTCTACCCAGGCCCTACCCTAGAAGTTTTTGAGGAAAAGAGCATGATGAAAACCACAAACAATATGCCAGTCCTTTCATATGGAAAGGCCCAGGGAGGTAAAACAGTAAAAAAAAAAAAATTACCAGATAAGCAGTCCTATTCTAGGAATTTTTGACCTAGGATTTTGAATTTAAGCAAGATCTCCAAAACCATGTACATTAATAGTACTCACAAAAACTATGACAGGCCAGGGGTGCCTGGGTGGCTCAGTCAGTTGAGCATCCAACTCCTGATCTTGGCTCAGGTCATGATCCCAGGGTCATGTGATTGAGCCCCTGAGGGGCTCTGTACTGATAGCACAGATCCTGCTTGGGATTCTCACTCTCTCTCCCTCTGCCCCTCCCCCTGTTCATGTTCATTTTCTCTCAAATAAAAAAATTAAAAAATGGAACACAAAAACCTGACAGGTCAAGTACATTTTACTTCTAATGCTTCTGATATGATTGGCTGTTTATTTTTAAAATATTCAATGCTAATTATTAAAAACATGAATAAAGCAGTTTTTAAAAATATTTTAAATGTTTATTTATTTTTGACATAGAGAAAAACAGAGCACAAGTAGGGGAGGGGCAGAGAGCGAGAAGACACATAATCCAAAGCAGGCTCCAGGCTCTGAGTTGTCAGCACAGAGCCCAACACAGGGCTCGAACCCCTGAGCTGTGAGCTCATGACCTGAACCAAAGTTGGATGCTTATCTGACTGGGCCACTCAGGCGCCCCTAGAGTTACACAAGTTTTCCCTGCTCTCCAAAAGTAGAGCATTCCTATGAAAACTCTGGTAAGCTGAAATGGTGTAAAGTGTATGGTATCCCCCACTTCCTGCCAGTTGGCTTTTACAAAAGACCTACATCAATAACCTGTTTTCACCCACTAGTAGAAATCTGAAGAGGATTTTCGCTTTTATAAAGAAAGCCCTACTGCGGGTCTTAAATAAGAGCAAAGTGACATAACATGAACCTTCTGAAAGTGGGGCATACCTGTATTCTTTCTGGATGCCTAATAATATAAAATCAGTCCCCATCACATTTAATTCAAGTGGCCATATCAGTTTTGTTTGCCTGTTGGTTTTTAAAAGGCCCACTGCAGTAAGAAAGTATACCACTTAGTGAGAAGAACTTCTATATAACGAACAGGTTTCCCCCAGAGCCCAAACCAGGTTTGTGATTCCTTTGGCCTCACATAGCACTAATAAGTCTAGCAACGTCAAAGGTGATCTGGCAAAGTTAATAAAAATTAGAGAACGTGCTTTGGATGAGTGATAATGGACCATTGTTCCTGACTTAGGTTCTGTATTTTAGTTTTCATGGAAAACTGTACTCTTTCGTGGAGTTATGAAGCAGGAATATTTACTCAGGTCAAATGCTAACAATTTGTACTTTATTTGGGCATACAGGAATTTAGACTGATCAAATATTGGAGGAAATAGTATAGATAATGGCCTTAACAAATCTTTTTGTTCATAAATTTTTACCATAAGTTCTAACACAGCTTTCTCTCTCCCTCTTCCTTTCTCTTCCTCCCAAACCTTAACAGTTACATTGTGAGAAGCAGTTTCAATAATGTAAGATCTGCAGTTAACCTACTGTTATTATCACATCAATGTTAATATGTCATTAAATCAAATATGGACATGTTCAGTGATATAAGTGAACTAAGTCAGAAGTGTGTTTTTTGAGGCTAGGGAAGGATTTTTTTTCCTTTATATTTGTTAAATTACAAATTCTTATCATAGAGGATTTTTGCCAGCTTAAACAATCTCTCAGAGTTCGAAAGCTTGTCTGTTTAAAGTACACCTGAACTGGAAGACAACAGTATCACAGAAATTTTAACTTTATAAAAATTCTCCTAATAACTGGAACAAATCCATTCAGCTAGTACGGATTCACTGTTTCTTATGTGCAAGGCCTTCTGCTTGGATCTCTGGCAACACATAAAAATACTCTTTCCACTCTCAGCCAAGAAGGACCACTAATGCCAGTTAAATACCTACTTTAACAGCAAGCACTATGCTAAACAGTCTCGAGTACAGCACCTCAGGTAACCCCTACAGCAGTTTTGTGAGGGATGCAGTCTTAGACAACAGTACAAAAACTATGACATGCCCAGAGATGCTCTTCGAACTATTGCTCACGAGATGGCGTGGGAGGAGCAGGGCAGCCAGAGGCCCTGAGGCTACAGCTATTTATGCACCGTAGAGAGACATGCCAATATTTTCACAACGGGAACAGCTTTCTTGGAGTGACCAGCTAAATGTCAGCCCTACTTACAAATAATTTTAATACAAGGTAGAAAAACTTGAGAGAACTCCCATGTGGTTATCAAAAAGGAAGGGATTTCCGATCGGGAGAAGGTGTCAGGGAGACTTCCTGGAGGAGCTGGTGCTTGAGCTGGGTTCTGAAAAACGCTGAATTTGAAGTATGAGGCAATGGCTGACATTAGGGCCACAGTAGGGAAGGAATTTCCAGGAAAGTCAATGAGTGAGCCAAGGCAGAGTGCCAAGAACATATGGGGTGTGTGCTGGACAAGAATGAGCTGTGGAAATATAGACTGGAGTTGGACCAGAGAGTTAGAACAGCAGGTCAAGAAAATAAATAAAAGCTGTGAGCAAATTCATTAATAGATTTTGAGGCATGATGTGATCTGGCAGGGCAGGATGGAAAGGAGGGAAAAGACTAGAAGGGACAAAATCAGGTAGTTCTTATGCAGTCAGCCGACTAAGTCTCAGAGGTCCTCAAGGAAGCATTCCTGGACATGCCTCTCCCCCTCCTCCAGCCTCAGGTGGATGTTCCTCCTCCAGACTTCGCTAGGTTGCTTATTGGGCTCTGTCAGTACACCCTCCCACTGTGCCCCTGGTGCTGCCTCACCAGAGTCTGAGCCACAGCTCTTTATGTGAGGCACGGCTGAAGGTCAACACTCAAAGAATCGCACAACTCCATTTTCAAATATAGATCCGAGCTAAGAAATACCCAGCTGAAGGCAATATGGCTTCTTTCATTGGACACATTTGTTACAGTGGATTAGAAAGGCATATGGGACTTTATTTCAAATGGCATCTGATGCTTGATGCCATGCAGTGATATGAGATCAAATTTAGTCCCCTTTTCCTTTCTTGTCTTCACTTCAAGTTGCCTGGCATGGAGTAAGACTTGATAAACGGGGTGATGGTTAAATGAGGGATGAAAGCCTGAGTAAAGGAATTAAGGTAAAACAGAGGTAAGAAGAGAGATGAGAACAAGTGAGGGGCGACAAGAACAGAAGAACCAATAGGATTTGGCTTCCAAGAGGACAGGAAGGAGCCAGAGGTGACACTTTATGCAAACCTCGAGGAGTGGGGTCAGAGAGCAAGGGGATCTTTTTAAAAAGGAAACGGGAGAAGTAGACTTTGAAAGGAAAGAAGAAAAAGGCTGCGTTCTGTCTTGCATCACTGTCCCGAGTTTGTGACGGCCACAGGACCCCTTTAGGATAAACACCACCGGCAGGAGGAAACTTGAAACTGGAGACCTTCATTTTTAATAATATTCCTCATTCGTTGGGGGAAGATTTCAGAGTCATCATTTGTAAAACTCCGTACCTATTATAAAGATCTGTCTACCTTTGCTGCCAATAGTCACCTGAACTAGAGACTTCTTGCTAAACGCAGCACTGCACTATCAAGATGTCTGCAGCAAGAGAAAGGCTGACCATCGCCACTCTCTATTCCCTGCAAATCAAATACAGATCATCCTCAATTTATAATAGAGTTACATCCTGAAAACCCCATGGTAAGCTGAAAATATCAAGTTGAAAATTCATTCAATACACCTAACCTACAGAACATCATAGGATAGCACAGCCTAAACTAAACACGTTCAGAATACTTACATTAGCCCACAGTTGGGCAAAATCATCTAACACAAAGCCTGTTTTAGAATGAGTGTTGAAGGGCTCATATAATTTATTGCATACTATGCTGAAAGTAAAAATCAGAATGGCGGTATGAGTCAGAACGGTTGTAAGTGTATCAGTCGTTTACCCTCATGAGTTCATGGCTGACCAGAGGGCTACCACTGGCTGCCACTACCCAGCATCACCAGAGAGCATCGTGGAGCATAGTGCCAGCCCAGGAAAAGATCAAAATTCAAAGTACGGTTTCTACTGAATATATATTGCTTTCACACCATTGTAAAGTTGAAAATTTTTAAGTTGAATCATTGTGAGTCAGGGCCATCTGTACTCAAGACCCTTCCCATGATTTTGAAATACTTTTCTGTTGATATGAGCCCCCATAGGGGGAGTGGTTAGAGTGCAGTGCTGAAACAGGGGCTCAAGTACTCTGACAATTCATAGCTAGGTGATCTTGGCAAGGATTGTAATGTCTCTAAGCTTCTGTTTCCTCATCTGTAAAATGAGGATGCTAATAATAATTGCCTCATAGGGTTGTTCTGATAATTAACTAACATAATTCATGCAAAGTGCTTTAGCATGGTGCCTGGCCCTTAAGAAGAAATTAACTACTACCCAGGCACTATGTCATAAAAGAATACAATAAGAATTCTCCCATGATTGAACTGCACTTAAAATAAGAAATTGCAAAATGAAAGCGAATGACATTTCTTCAGTGTTTCCATAAATTTTATAAGTTAAAGATTAAATGGGGAATTTTTTTTATGAAAAGGGAGAATTTTTATTAGGTATTTTATTGAATATCAGGTATGCCAAATTAACAACTAATCAGTTTTATAGATTCAGAAAATTGGATACAAACAGAGTGCTACTTGCTTTTCTACCAAGTTAAAACAATTCTAGGGATGGAAGACCTGCTGTGATAGTCGTGGGAATTGATAATAAAAGGTATTATATGTACATACGATATAGTTTAATGTACACTGTTACACGTACATTTATTTATATATTTATTTATTGGAGCCCATTGCCTAAAAGGGTAAAATAGGTACAATCTGTGTGACGGTGGCGAGGTCGCGGTCTAGACAAAGCCCCTTGGTTAACCACTCTGACATTCAATAAATATTTCCAAGCTTCTGTTGAGCGCCATGCACTTAGCTAAATCCGCAGTGTACCGAAGAAATAAGAACAGCCGTGGCCCGACCCCACGGCAAACACCCGGCCTCTCTCCCCCATCTGGGGACAGAAAGGCGGACCAGAGCAGGAGAGGTCCCAGGTGAACCCGCGAGGGACGCCTCACCTCCCGTGCGGACAGCAGCTTCCCCACTCCCGGCAATGCCCCCTCCTCCACGGGTTCAGGCCAGGGCACAGCGCAGCAGCGAGGTCACCCAGACTGCCAGCCCACCCTCCTGCCAGCCCGCTAGCCCGCCCTCTCCGCCAGGCCGGCCAGTGTTTCCATGGTAACCGTACACAAACTACCTACCCGGGGCTCCTAGGCCGCCTGCCTGCAGAGCCAGGTCGCTGCTGGGCGGGCGGAACGGGACAGGAAATGAACAGGGACTGGGCCCAGGGAAGGGGGCTTCCGGCCAGCCCCAAAGTCCCTGTGATTAGCACTGGTGACAGTAACAGCTGCGGAGGTTCAACTGATCCTCGAGCCTTCCAGAGGCCGCGGCCCCCGCGAAGGAGCTTGCAGGGTGGGGCGGGGCCGACCGTGGCGGCGTGGGATGGGGCGGAGCCCGGAGAGGCGTGCCTGGGAGGTCTCCCAGCGTTGCTCCGCCACTGGGCCTGCGCGGGTCACCCACAACCCCCTCCCCACGTCCCTAGCGCATGCGTAGAAGTGCTGAGGCTGTGGCGGGCTGGCAGTTCGGCTGGAGGAGCCTGGGCGAGGGCGGCGATCGCAGAGTGAGCTGCGTCAGCCGGGGTGGGGAGGAGTTACGTTTTAGCGGTTCACGGAACCTTTGTGGAGACTACGAGATCTCAGCACCTCTATTAAATAACAGTATGCAGGACAGCAGCTTAGTGCTTTAGGCTTAAGAGTCAGGGTTTACTGTTTGAAGTTGCAGGGCTGTATCGCCTTGAACTAGTTGCTTAACGTCTCAGTTTCCTCGTTTGGAAAATAGGAGTTCAAGCTAGGTCTTGTGGTTGTGGCGAAGAGTGAATGAGAAAATAGATATAAAGCGCTATGTACGTGGCAAGGAATGAATGTTGAGCTGTTAGCTATTTTTAAGCCCTTGCATGGGTGCAGCGCTTTAGAGTTTACAAAGGGTATTTCACTATATATTTTCTTTTTAAGCATCCCTACCACTTTGCTGTAGCAAGCCTGGTATCCCCATTCACAGGAGACAAAATAGGGTTCTGAGGTGTAGTGAGTGACAGTGATAGATTCAAGTCTAGGCTTCCTGTAGGCATTTTTTGTTCTTACTATGCCATCACCGTTGATTGGCAAAAAGTACTCCGTTTATATGTTTCTGGTTTAAATTTCGTTCTCTCTTATTTAGACTATTCAGCAACACTTTACATTGTTAAATGCAAGTGAGACCATAATCACTCTCCATTTAAGTTTGCACCGCGTTTTATAAATATAGGGATTTTTCAGCTGAAGTGTTTTTGTCAACATAAAAAATGCCGCATGCCTTGGTGCTAAGTATCTTGTAAAGAATAAATTGAAAATATTTTTGAGCACATATGTGTAAGGCATCATGATAGGTGGGAAATAGTAACCAAAACTAAAGGTATATAAGTATTTCTCAAAGTATCCAACAGGATTTCACACATAACAGACAATACACACTTAGTTGATAGGGTAATTTTAAGACCTGAAACAAAGTATTTGTATTCTTCCCATTTGGAGTTTTTTTCAGTGAGTCAACATGACTTATCACATCAAGTCCCTTTTACTGCCCCCTGGACTCCATTGTGCAAAGGGACCTTTGCCTATTTAATATAAAACCTTAACTAATATTTTGAATTCACAACTTGTGAGATGTAATTAAAATGCAACTTAATTTTTTTTCTCTCGCAACTGTTTTAAGATATATTCAGTGTTGGTTATCTTTTCTTGACCCCACATGGAAAGTTGGGTAGGGTCTTCCTATTTTCTGTTCATTTTTAGATACCTGATAGTACCCCCACCCCCAGTCCCCTCTCCAGTAACAGGTCTCCATATAACTTTCCCAGCAGGGATGCAATTGGCTTGGGCTCCCATCCCCCATTCACTAGAGGCTACTGGGTGGGGCCCCAGTTGGTTGTCTGGCTCTTGATCTCAGTCCGGTCAGGATCTCACAATTCACACCTGGCTCAGCCCTAATGGTGTGGAGCCTGTGTGGGATTCTCTCTCTCTCCCTCTCTCTCTCTCTCTCTCTCTCAAAATAAATAAACATTTTTTTAAAAAAGACACAACCTGGTTGGAGGTGAGCAGGAAGTGGGGAGAAGAGAAGCCAGGAGATGGAGCACTTCTTCCTGGATTTGAATAGCCTTGAGCTTGCTGTGCCTGGGCTCTGGTTAAAGCAGCCCATGCAGGTCTCTTCTGGGTTCTTCAGGGTTTCCCATTAATGGAGACATGTCTCCAGGGGATTCTTCAGGTGGATGCAGAGCTATCCACCACTTGCTTACAACTCCTTCTCTGACCCTAGAAAGCCGGGGTTTACTCTAGCCCCTTTAGATGGGTCTCAAGATGGCGCCACATCTTGTCCAAGAAAAATGACAGACATCTCTTCCCCCAGTGACTCTGAAGGTGAGCGTGTAGGCACATCCTAACACGGTCCCCTATGCCCCCCACCCACCCATGCTGTCACAGGATAGAGCTTTAGCTTTCCCAGGGTAAGTCAGACTCCAGTCGTCTGGACTACCTAACTGCAGTCTCTGGCAGACCCTTCTGGGAAGTCCTGGCACTGGGTTTGAGATGAAAGAGGTGCCACCCCACACTCCTCTCCAAGGAAATGTCCTCACCGATCCTCCCCCTGCATTCTCTAACTTCTCATTTTTAGCCTCAGCCTGGACACTTAGGTCCAAGGAGTCTATACATTTTCCTACAACTGGCCCTATGGGGACTTTCCCTCACCTTTACTTAGGGACTGATGATTATTCATTTACCATCTCCACTGAAACTACAGTTTAAAAAGCTGTGGTACAGCCAATAGCTAACTATGGTTTTGCACCCAGGGTCTAAAATACACGAGAGAGCTCACTCCTGGAACCTGAAGCCAGCCAACTCAGAGAGCCAGGAAAATGTCTGCCAGACAGATTAGAACAATTGAGAAGAGACAAGGGAAGACTTTTAGGAAGAAATTATTTAAAGCAGTAAAGCTGCCCCGCTTACCTCACTGGAAGACATGACACGAGAAAATATTGAGGCTCTCGTAACAATGGACTAGTATACTGACCTGGCTCTTCCTTTGTGGCCACCTGATGGCTATTAAGCAGAATTTGACATAATTAAATTTGCAAGTGGAATTCTTTTTAGACACAAAATTGCTGGGTTTTTTTACACCTGAGAAAGATTAAAAGGGAAAACAAAATATTAATTGTAAGTATCTGATGTTTATAAAGCATTTTATTATCCAATTTCCAAATTGCATCCATTTGCAGCATCTTATTTTCATTGTTTTATTTGGAGTTTGCAATTAGCCTGAGGTGATTAGTTCTGGGACTATTATCCCAATTTGAAAGTGGACAAAATTGAGGTTCAGAGAAGGTAAGTCATCTGATCTGCCCACAGCGACAGAGCTAGTAAAGTAATCTAAGACCTGGTGTTTTTGATGCCCAAGTCCCATGTGCCACCTGTCATTGTACACAGGTAAATGCAATTTTTCAGGCTGAGGCCTCTTGTTCATGATATTGAGAGGTACTTCCTAGGCTGCTGAAGCTGTTAAGATATGCTGTTCATTTTCTCCTTTCACTTATCTCTGAGTACATCCTGTGTGGGGCTACAGGAAGCAAGAGGAACTTAAGAATCTTTACATTCACTTGAAAATGCCTGTTGGACGTTTGGATTTTGAGTTGAGAATTACACGGGTGATAGGATGGGTAATAATATTATCTTACACACTCTGTGATGCAGAAATGCAACAAGATAGTGAATTCATAGATACTTTTATTCACAGGCTACTAGTGGATTTTAGTTTATATTATAGTATACATCACACACATCTCATATTTAATATCTGTAAGTTTATCTTGGTTATATATTAAATATATTCTTGAAAAGATCCAGGTTAAATAAATACTTCTCTAATGCTCACAATTCCCTCAGTAATTTTTATGACCATAACAGAGATGGACTCCCAAAGGGCAGGGTGGGGGGAACCTGCTTCTGGCACAGAATAAAAATCACCAATTTAGAATTCTAACATTCACTTCAAAACACTTTCTGCTTTTGTCAATATGGAATCTCGGTGCTTTAATTATATTTATCACATAATTTCTGTGAGGAGTTCATCAAATTGATAGCCTGTGCAATCTCTGCATACAAATTTCAAGGTACAAATGCAACTTGGTGGAATTTACAATGCAATGAAAATTAACTAACTTTAATGGAACTGCATAAATACAAGACTGTGGAATGGTCCTAAAACTTAATAGCTGAAAAAAAATTACATGAAAATTCTCTATTTAATGGGGCTCAGCTTTTACCTGTGCATCTTTTTAAAAAATTTTTATTTATTTTTGAAAGAAAGAGAGACAGAACATGAGCAAGGCAAGGGCAGAGAGAGAGAGGGAGACATAGAATCCGAAACAGGCTACAGGCTCTGAGCTGTCAGCATAGAGCCTGATATGGGGCCTGAATTCATGGACTGTGAGATCATGACCAGAGCCAGATGCTTAACCAACGAGCCACCCAGGTGCCCCTACCTGTGCATCTTAAGTGTTACTTTGCCTTTAAGCACATCATCCCCACCGGAGCAGCCCTACCACACCCTAGGCCATGTTCTCAGAAGCAGTCAAGTCAAAGTCTTGCTAGGGATGCTAATGAATGAGGGTTCATTTAATTACCAGTTTATTACAAAGAGTCTTTAACAACTTAGGATTTCATGGGAGGGGAGAGCGTTCTAGTTTTCAGGGATTGAGGGGGTAGGAGTCTTTTTTTTTTTTAAGTTTATTTATTTTGAGAGGGAAAGAGAGAGTGCACGTGCAGGGAGTAGGGGCAGAGAGGGAGGGAGAGAATCCCAAGCAGCCTCCATATCTGATCCCATGACTGTGAGATCATGAACTGAGCTGATATCAAGAGTCAGATGCTCAACTGACAAGAGCGGCTCAGGTGCCTCTGAGTCAGTAGGAGTCTTAACTCTGAATTGCTTCATCTTAAATTACCGACTTATATGTTGAAAGAGACCTGCTAAGACCAGAAACCAGCTGGTTTTTTGGTCATCCTCACCTGTGATACCACTTAGATTACTAAGTGAGCATGCCTGGGATCTTGGGCCTGCACATGACAGAATACCCCATCCAAAGTACCTTAAATACCAAAGACATTTATTATTTTAACAGTAAACCTTGGGGCGCCTTAGTGGCTCAGTCAGTTAAATATCCAGCTTCGACTCAGGTCAAGATCTCTTGGTTCATGAGTTCAAGCCCCGCATCCAGCTCTGTGCTGACAGCTTGGAACCTGGAGACTGCTTCAGATTCTGTCTCCCTCTCTCTGCCCCTCCTTCACTCTTACTCTGTGTGTGTGTCTCCCTCTCTCTGCCCCTCCCTCACATTCTGTCTCTCAAAAAATAAACATTAAAAATTTTTTTAAAACATTAAAAAATAAATAAATAAAGCGGCCCGCTTCATGGTTGGTTTTGCAACTCAGGGATGGCATTAAGTGTCAGTAACGCCTCCCTACATGGTCACAAGATGGCTGTGGCAGCCCTAAGCTGTGCATTCTCACATGATAGCATCTCAAAGCAGGGAAGAGAAAGGAGGCACAGGGCAAGGCCCTCTCCATACATATCTGTTCACATGGAGAAGGGAAAATTTTCCCAGAAGCCTCTGAGCTGTGTTGTCCTTACAGCTCACTGTTCAGAACTGTGTCACATGCCCACAGTGTCCGCTCCTGCCAGAGATGAACAGATCACTATTGCTCTGATTGATTTACATCAGTCACGGTTCATCCCCTGGGGTTTGAGGGAGGATTCCATCTTCTCTGCACACTTTGCTGCCACAACCTGAACGAAATGGGAGTTCTTTCCAGCATCTGTTGGGTTAGATGCTGACATCAGCCACAATGGTGTGGGTGAGCTTAACCTAATGAAGAATGTCTCTTTTTTTAACTAATTTTTAAATTTATTTTGTTATTTATTATTTTGAGAAGCGGAGAGAGTGTGAGCAAGGGAAGGGCAGAGAGAGAGGGAGGAAGGGAGAGAGAGAATCCCAAGCAGGCACCTCACTGCCTGCACAGAGCCCAGTGTGGGGCTCCAACTCATGAACCGTGAGATAATGACTTGAGCCGAAATCAAGAGTCAGAAGCTTAACATACTGAGCCACCCAGGCACCCCAAGAGTATCTCCTGATAAGAGATTTTGATGGCTAGTCATTCTGAATGGAAGAAGAGAGCTAAAAGAAACACTAAGGCCGTGTGCCCTAGTCTGGTGCTAATTCCTAAGGTGAAGCCTTGGTCCCTGGTTTCACCACTGCTCAATCTTAGCTGCCATTTGAATCACCCTGGGAGCTTCAAAAGCCATCTCTGCCCAGCACCCCAGATATTCTGATCTCATTGCAGGAGAAGGAAGCACAAGGGAATGGGTTTTGTGGTTTTAGGAGCTGTGGAAGATGCTATAATGTGCAGCAGCCTGCATGGAGCAACCCAGGCTTGGGAAGGCTGGAGCTCCTCGACCTGAGGTACTCAACCAGGACCCAAAAGGAAGCAGAGATGTAAAAAGAATCCTTGGCTTTCAGAGCAAAAAGACTAGGACTCTGCATGACCAGAGGTGAAAAACGGATCTCACTGACTCTCATGCTATCCTCGATATCCTCCCTTCTGTTTCTGTCATCTTGGGTGATTTTTAGATCTACTCTCCAGCTAGGCCCCTCTGACCCCACTCCATTCTCCCCCTGCTCCAAGTCCACCCTACACTCAGCTACCAAAGTAACTCTCCTGGACCACATTCCTGGGCTTGCCTGTCTCTGCTCACAAGCTCTCAGTGCCTGTTGACCATCAAATTAAATCCCAGATCCTCTCTTCTACATACAGCCTGTACTTCTGCCTTATTATGATAACTAGGATTTATTTGACAGTTCTAACAGACCCTGTGCTAAGTGCTTTGATGACTTTAAACCAGGAAATCTTTCAAAACTAAAAGCAAAACTATTATCCTCACTTTACATGTAAGGAAATTGAGGTTTAGTGTCCTCACCTGCTAGGGTCACACCGGCAGTAAAAATGGTGAATTTAGGCATCAAGCCCAGCTGGTCTGACTCTGGAAACCATGTCCCTACACACACCATGTGTCAGCCAGACTGATTACTGCCACTGCCTGGACTCTCCCTGCATCTCCCCCGCTCCGTGCCTTGGCTTTGATGGTGCCTCTCCCTTCGAAAGCCTGGGCACTCAGCCATGATGTTTATGGAACGTTGGAAGAATTGCAAGGAGGCACTTGCCTTGGAGTAGTCCACAGGAGAGAAAAAGAAGATGAAATATATCTGCCCATTCCTTCCTGCCTCCTGTTTTCCACTGGTCAAGTTCATGGTGGATCTAGTCAGGACACTTGTGTGGCTTTCTATACAATGCCCCATGGCCCTAGGACTGGGGATGGCTCAGAAAGCCTGGGCTGCACAGGGAAGTAGAATGAGAGGGGAGTGTGCTGGTCCGTGAGACCTGGAAGAGGGTGGAGGGCTGCGGCCACACAAGGGCCCAGAGCAGGTAAGGCGGGTTGAGGCAGGAGGTGAGACACATGCTGTGGTAGAAAGAATCCTGAACTGAGAGTCAGGAGACCTTAATTCAAAGGCTGCTTCTGCCGCCATCCAGCTGGGTGCCTGATGGCACTTCACCTAATAGTTGCAGTTTTCTCACCTGTGAGATGTGGCGGTCAAACTAAATGACCATCAGGACACAATCAAGCTCTAGAATTCTTTAGAATGGGGCAGGCTGTAGTCAAAGAAGGTGCTGAGGGTTAGAGATTTTGGAGGTGGGTCAGTTGTGAGAGCCCGATAAGGAGGTCCAAGGTGTGGCCTGGCCGACTGCTGGCCTGGAGAAAGTCAGGGTGACAGGAACAGAGGGAGTGAAGGACCTGACCTGTCAGGAGTGTGCTCCCAAGACTCTTGTGCCATGCTAACAACACCTGTGTGCTGGGGCCTCCTGTTTCTCCAGTGTGATGACAGCAGCGGGCCACCCTGAGAAGGATCATCCTAACTAGTGTGATTACTGTGGGCTTAGAAAGGGTCACCTGGGACACTGACTTTGCCATTTTTTGGAGCTCTCAATTTTAACTTATTTTTTTAACAATATACTTATGCACTATTGAGTTACCAGCCCAAGAATAGATTCTCTTGACAATATAACAAGAGGGAAATTTAGGGAAACATAAAGTGTAATTTAACTGTAGGAATTCAGGTGATTAAGGAAATATGGAATCCAGCTTCAGGTTTAAATATTGTGACAGGAGGAATCCCAGCAGGTCCTAAATCTAACTGAAAGTATTTGTACTTTTTTTTTTCAATATTTTTAAATGTTTATCAATTTTTGAGAGACAGAGACAGAGCGTGAGTCAGGGAGGGACAAAGAGAGAGGGAGACACAGAATCCAAAACAGGATCCAGGCTCTAAGATGTCAGCACAGAGCCTGACACAGGGCTCAAACTATGAGAGGTGAGATGATGACCTGAGCCAAAGTGGGACACTTAACCGACTGAGCCACCCAGGTGCCCCAAAAGTATTTGTGCTTCTAATAGCAACATCTGTAAGAGCTAAAGATGTTAAGCTCACATGTTCATTGGGAAGAGAATAGTCATGATTCTTTATGCTATTCAGACAAAGGAAATTATAAATAGGGTATATACAATGTTATCTACCAATAATACAAAAGTAAGAGCCACAAAAAAATTGAAACCTCATGATAATTACTTGTGCACTCGCAAAACACATTTCATAGATCTAAATACACACACACGTGAAACAGAGGAAATCTGAATATGGTGATGGACTGGATCTGTGTCAATATCCTGACTGTGACACTGTGCTATAGTTCTGCAAGACGGCACCTTTGGGGAAGCTGGGCAAAGGGTGTGTGGGACTTCTCAGTACCTCTCCGTATTACTGTGAATCTACAGTGATCTCAAGAGAAAAAGTTTAAAATAAGCTAGGTCACTCTCACTTCCTATGTCATTTCTGTAAGGCTCCGATGTGCCAACATAGAGGAAATAGAAATCAGGAAATAAACAGGATGATTATTCCACGATGAAGTCTGGATAAAACAATTTCTCTCTGAAACTTGGAAACCAGTGGATTGGCCTTAACTGACCAAGAAAAGTGGATTTCAGCACTTAAAATCTCAATGGAATTATTGTTTCTTGGCGTTTTCAAAGTTCACACCCAGAGACTGTGAAAATGAACAGTGTGTCAATCACAGGGTTTTTTTTTTCAATTTTAAAAAAAACTTTCAGTTTTATTGAGTTATAATTGACTTATATATATATTTTTTTAAATTTCAGTATTACAGTTCTTACTAGGGTATAGCAAGAAACAAACTTTTCTATTTTTTAAGGATTTTTAAAAATATAGTTTACTTATTTTCGAGACAGAGAACAAGTGAGGTAGGGAGACAGAGAATCTGAAACAGTCTCCAGGCTCTGAGCTAGCTGTCTGCACAAAGCCGGACACGGGGCTTGAACCCACAACAGTGAGATCATGACCTGAGCCGAAGCTAGACGCTTAACCGACTGAGCCACCCAGGTGCCCCTAAACTTTTCAATTTTTAAGCCATGTTTGATTTTGGGAACTCAGACTCAAATGAAGAGAAGGAATTTTTGGCATAGACCGCAGTGTTCAAAACAGTTCATTTTCTATCAGGAGTGGAGACCCCCTCCCTGGCCCCTCCAGCCGCCCCGCCCCCGCTGCTGCTCTCTGCCCATTGGCTGCAGCTGTTCCAGGCTGCGGGGGCCACGCCCCCAGTCAACCAGTGCTCACCAAGCCAGCACCACCTCCTGCTTCAGCCTAGCACCCACATCAAAGTGCTCCCAGGCTTTGCACTAAGTGGCTTAAGTTCTTAAGCCATGTGACTGCATCTTGTACCAGCCTGTCTGCTAGAACAGCTCCAGACAGAGCGCACTGCAGTTCTCCCACCAAGAGCCACCCTGAGGTCATGATTGGCTTCGAGGAAACCTCATCCTGAAGGGAACTGCATCATTTCATGTTCCTAAGCACCCAGTACAGGAGTCCGATGCTGATATATAGTCCTTGCTTTCAAGCACCTTACCAAGAAGAAAGACCCATGCCTCTGTAGGACGTTTTAAGAGATGCTCCAAACCATCTCTTGATGGCTATTGTTTTTTCGCCCTATATTACACTTTTTGTTCATTTGGGTCACAGGGAGGAGAGCCCTGAGAAGAGAATAGGAATGCTAAGCTTGAGTAAGCACCTGAGAGCAGAGCTCTTGTCCTCTTGCTCACCTTTGGGTATCCTCACTACAGGCACGGTAGCTGGAACACATAGATGGTCAATATTTGTTGAAAACATGAACAAAGAGTGTGGGCTTGAGAACGTGATATTCGGGGTCAGAATATCATAATATGTAACCCTTATGAGCCAGGATATTTTTCCATTGACAGTCACCCTCAGTCTCCTACTGGTTATTTCTGGGCATTCCCATGGCTCTGCCTTCTCAACTGGTGCTTAGGAACAAGCCTGCTTATGCTTCCCCACTCCCATCATCTCAAGGGCCCCTTGCTTCCCTAGCTGTGGGAGCCCTTCCTTCGAAGGGCCATCCTCCCCACTGGTGCCACTCTGGGGTGGGGTAGGCTCCCCTGATTCTGTGCTCACCTCTCTCAGTGCCTTGGGGCCACCTGCTTCTGCATGGAGTCTCACACAGCCACTCACAAGCAGCACCCTCAGCTTCTCCCCTGCACCTCCCTCAAGTGGCTCAAAACCAATCCACAGGCCTGGCTAAGGGTCAGACCCTCCTCCATCTCTCTCACTTCCCTGCACTCCATGTTTTCCCTCTCCGCACCAACAAACTCCTTCCTTTTACATCGGCCAGAGCCAACCACGCTCCTGCAAATAAGTACCTGCAGAGGCCACCATCTTCCCAAACCAGTAGAGTCCGGGTATGAACTATCCTGGGGTCCAAGGGCAAGCCTCACATCTTTCTTTCAACCACTTGGTAAGGTGGGAGAAAGCATGGGAGCTCCGTAGCCCCCAGTTCCTGGGTCTGCTAAATAAAATGGGTTTTAGCAGTCTATGGTTCCGTGGGATACATGAGAGAGAAGTGAAGACGAGAAGCACAGAAAGGAGACTGAGTGGTGGAAATCAACAATTAGCCAGGAAAGGCATGTAAGGATGGTTCCTCTGGGCACTGAGTGGAAACAGCCACCCAGAAGCTAACAAGGAGAGCTTATGTAGCCAAGGGCAGAGATAAAAATCAAAGTTACCTCTTAGGGTAGGTTCACTATTCAGGTTCCAGGAGCTTCTGCAGGTGGAAGAGCAGACATGATTCTTTGTGCAGTCATACAGGATGGCTGGCCACACTCTAGGTTGTTTTGTTTTTTCTTTTATTGCTTGTGCTTTTGGTGTCATATCTAAGAATCCATGGCCAAATCCAAGGTCATGAAGATTTTCTCCTCTTTTCTTTTTTTTTTTTGTTTGTTTATTTTTGAAGGAGAGAGAGAAAGTGTGTGTTTGTGGGTGGGGAAGGGGCAGAGAGAGAGGGAGAGGAACTGAAGCAGGCTCTGTGCTGATAGCAGACAGTCCAATGTGGGGCTCAAATTCACAAACCCTGAGTTCATGATCTGAGCCAAAGTCAAGATGCTTAACCGATTGAGCCAGCTAGGCACCCCTCTCCTATTTTAAGAGTTTTCTGGTTTTAGCTCTTTACTAAGATGGCTTTGGCTCATTTTGAGTTCATTCTTATATATAATGTAGGTAATGGTCACACTCATTCTTTTACAGTGGCTATCCAGTTGTCCCAGCTGTGGGGGAGGGGGAAAGGTTTTAAGGCTATACAACATTGTGTCACCTAAATGTCCTTTGATCCAGGGCCATGGGAACCACTTGCATAGATGTTTCAAGAAAGAGGCAGGGGCACCTGGGTGGCTCAGTCGGTTAAGCGTCTGACTTTGGCTCAGGTCATGATCTCACGGTTTGTGGATTTGAGCCCTGCGTCTGGCTGACAGCACAGAGCCTGGAGCCTGCTTCGGATTCTGTGTCTCCCTCTCTCTCTCTGCCCCGCCCCTGCTCATTCTCTGTCAGTCTCTGTCTCTCAAAAATAAATAAACGTTAAAAAAAAAAAACATTAACAAAAAAAGAAAGAAAGAAAAGGGGCTGTAAGACCCTCAGGGTATGAGCCTATCAGAGAGCGCACCAAGGAAACAAAGCCCACTCCTCCCCCAGCCAGAACAGCTTCAGCCCACACCTGAGGCTGGCAGGAGGGTGGGGGCAATGACAAAGAACAGGTGGCTTTTGGGCAGCAACAAGGTCACATTATGTGGAAGCAGCAGCAGTGGTAGCCTGAGGCCACCAGGGGGTGGAGCTGGGGAGGGCTCCCAGAGGAAGCACAGTAAACAGCCAGGCCGCCCTGGTGCAGTTTTCCTCCAGAGGGACCTCCCCTAGCAGAAGGAAGGATTTTGAGGACAGGAGTTTCACCATTGCCACTGGTGGGCCCTTGGAGCCAAAAACTATTTTTGTTACTTTTTGCCTGTCCTCCCCCAGGATGGCACAGCCTGGAAAAGCAAGAGTTACAATTAATTTCCCTTTTCAAAATGTGGTTCAAAAAAGAACATTCTGTTTCCAGGACCCGGGGAAATTCTATACTAGCATTCAAAATTAAGCCACATTTGCCAGAATATAAATTCCTTTCAGTGGCTATTTTTTTTTTTAAGTGACTGCTAATGTCTATAGTGGAGAAAATAAGGGAAAAAAGGAGGAGTAGTTTATCTGGAAAATAGCCGTTTTATTTTTGGGGAAGGGATGTCAGAGAGAACCTATGTAGTTCTGTAATATTAATCTATTTTAAATGTTTCAAATGCCTAAAATACAGTTTGCATTTACTGCTATAAATTCAGTGAATGTTATTCATTATGCACTAAGCAGAAATTTTGAAATTAAATGTATAGTAATGTTCAGACAAATGAAGAAATCCCCTCCCCAGGCCATCCTTTGACATAACTAGGACAATCCAATATAATAACCCTCTAAAAGGATTAATTCTGCCTAAAACCAGCTCCTGAAAAAAACCACATGGCACTGTCTGAAACGTTCTTGTTAATGTGCACATCCTTATTATATTTGCAATCCATGAGCCTGGTGCTCACTCTGTCTTGGAACATTCTATGGCAATACTGTATAAGGGACTCTTTACACCCGGAATCATAGGAAAACCTCAATAATAATTAAAATCTACCCAACGGAAGAGCAATACGTTCCATTTTGCTTCTATTAAATTAATAAAATATTTAAAACCTACTCATTACTGGAGATGGTGCAGTAAAACTGGTCCAGATGTACATTTCTGATGGCAACACAAAACAGCAATTCTAGGCAAATGCATTCAAAATATTCATATGATTCAGTGATTTGCATTACCCAAAAGGAGGATAATGTTTTACACCTGTTTAATACAATATTAATGTAAGAATGTTGTGCCTCCTAAATATCTAGTAGGGGTGGTTGGTGATTAGGTAAACTATGCTATACCCACTTAATCAATACAAAGGCCCAGTGGAGATACGCAAATAATGTGATGTTAAGAGGCATAAGTAGGGGCTCCTGGGTGGTTCAGTGGGTTAAACGTTTGACTCTTGACTTCAGCTCAGGTCATGATCTCACAGTTTATGAGTCTGAGCCCCGCATTGGGCTCTGGGCTGACAGCTCAGAGGCTGGACCCTGCTTCAGATTCTGTGTCTCCCTCTCTCTCTGCCTCCTCCCCTTCTCATGCTCTGTCTCCCCTCTCAGAAATAAATAAATACTTAAAAAGATACTTTTTTAAGAGGCACAAGCGACTCTGTCAATGCTGGGGGAAGAGACAGAATTGTAAAAGCAGCTCCTTCTGTTATTGGAGTTGCATTAGCTTCCATGATTTTTTTCTTAATAAAAATGTGAAATAAATTGCAAGGAACATTCATTTCCTTTTAGCTATTTGTAAGAGGATACAAAATTGAGCATATAAAGCACCTCACTTTTTTTTTTTAAGCCTTTTTATTTATCCTTCACTAGACTTGGTTAGACTGGTCTGTGATCTCTTCAGCATTAAGTTACACCTACCCATTAGGTCAAGGGGACAAATTCTTAGGGTGTGAAGCCATTCATAGGAAACACTTAAGGACAGAGATAGGAAGAGCAGATTTCCAGAGAAAGGTAAAAGTCCTCAGGCCATCCCAAAGGAAGCCAGGTTTGGCAGCAGGGCACCACGTCTGGGGTGTTGTTTACCTTTTCTTCTCTGTAGGTGGGGTACACCCAACAGAATACGGCCCGCTGGTATTTTATAATGCCAAGTATATATTAATCCTCTACTGTAGTACTCATGGTTTTGCCTACCCAACAGCGTCCTTCACTTCTTCCATGTAGAGTTGCTGGTAGCAAAATACAGAACCAACGTAGGCTAGTTTAAGCCAGAAAGGAATTTATTTAGGAACATAGAGAGCTCATGAAATCCCAAGGAGGGCTGGAAACTCAGGCTTGAAAGCTGCATAACCTGGGATAGTGCCCTAATTATACCACCACACTGCTCCAGTGGGGACCCGCGGCCACTGCCGCCTATAACAAAACGTGATGCACAGAATGTTAGCACGCAGTTGTCTCTGAAAAACCCCCTTTCTGCAATGCTCCTCTACCTTCGCTGGAAAAAGGATCCCGCCTGGTTCCTAATTCCTTACTTTGCTCTGTTCTGAATTTAAGTCTTTTGTAGGTGTGCCTGATTAGTGGAGTCCAGCTAGCATACATGTACCCAAACATACCTGCCTACTGGTGAGTTTTGCTTCCATCCTGGGTAGGGAGGACTCTTAATGGGGGAAATTTCTCAAATATACGGAGCCACAAATAAGACAAATGTCCATAAAACTTTACCCAACTTTGTCCAAGTGGACAAAAAACAATTTTTCTTATTAAGCCAGTTGTGGAAATTCCATTTTCCTTGATGCAAAAGAGGTATATGGCCCAATTCCGACCAATAAGGCATGAAGAGACATCTGCTGAGGGAAAAAGGTTTCTTAGCTCTTAAAAAGAGACACAAGGACATAATAATCTCCTTGTTCTGCCTCTGGATAGTGGTGTGTGAGGAAGCTGCTGCTGTAGCCATCTAGTGACTGACAAAATGGCAGAAGAGAAAGATGGAATTAATCTAAATCCTTGATACTGTTACTTAGCTACTGACTCAACCAACCCATCTTGTCTCCAGATTACTTGTTACGTGAAATAGTACTTTTCCATATTATTTGAGCCAATGGAATTGAGGTTTTCCTTACAGCCCCCAAAACCCTGATCTACCCACTCTGTCCAATGTTACAAGGATGGCTGAAAGAAACAGGAACATAGTCATGACCGTCTTTGGGCTGGAGGAGCCTGAAGATGTATCAGTGAAAATGAAATGATGGGTAACCTGTGGCCATATTAAAAAGGTTCCTTCTAAACAGCTTTTCCCTCTCAGAAGAGGACCCAGTATCCACACTCCTTCTGCAACAACACCGTATTTCCTTTTGTGGAATTTCATTTCCTCCATTATGTTCAGTAGTTGGAGACAGCCTACCCTATCACTAAGAAGGCTAACGGAGTTCCTGGAGGTTCTTTCTGGCAGAAACTTCCTGTCACTCCTCCAGAACAGCCAGGGGCAGGCCAGAGACCTGAGCTCAGCCAATTAACACTCTTTTCCTCAAGACTTTACAGCCCCAGCCACGGGCCTCAAGGACAGAATATAGCAGTGGGTGTTTACATTCATTTCAGAAAACTCCCACTCCAGCCCTCCTACCTGGCCAGGTCTGCTGAGTTGTTCCTGCTCCCTGGGTGCCCAAAGCCACCCTGGAGGAATATCTGTTCTGTTTCTAAAATCACCATGCTCCCAGGAAACAGAAATTTCAAAACTCCCAGCAGCCCAGCCAGAGACATTCCAATGTGAAAGCTTACACACTTGAAGGAAATCTAAATTAGAGCCTTGTAAAATGTCAGTTCAACAATTCTACCTCTTTCTCTAAGGATTGCTTCAGTGAATTTATATGGAAATATTCTTTATACATAGAATCCATCCTATTTCTTCTTCTTGCTCCCACCCCAAAATTGGGACTTATAAATTATGAAATAAAAAGACTGGTATAAAACAAACTGCTAAACTTAAATTCATCAAGAAGTTTAAACAGATGAATCAACTATTTATGAAATATTTATGCTTATAAAGTTTAGGGAATATTGGTATCCCAGATCTTTGTTGGAAACTTGACAATTATTTGAAATATTTTTTTAAGTATTTTATTTCTAGGAACTGTGACAATGAGTACTGTGTAACATCTAAGGGCAAGAGAAATAAATATTTCGTATATAGAGGAAAAAGGAAAGCATTTCATTTCTTCATTTGGACCTTTTACTTACATAAACATTTTTAAATTGTGGCAAACATAAAATTTAACATTCTTGCCATTTTTGAGTATATAGTTCAGTGAAATTTTAAAAAATCAGAAAATTTAATGCTTTGGGCTTATTAAATATATTCTCATGAAGTTTGCTAGCATGAAGATTTGTGAATTTTCTAATAAAATCAGATTCTTGAGTCTGTTCTCTGAGGAAATGTTAGTTATAAAGCTCATACACTCTCTTCTATTTCTGAACATGGAAACAAACGAAGATGATCCAAGAAATAAAGAGAAACACATTCCTGAGGCAAGCCACACAATTTCTTATTTTTAATCTCCAACTAATTAAAAATAATAGAGGGGCACCTGGGTGGCCCAGTCAGTTAAACAACTGACTCTTGATCTCAGCTCAGGTCTTGATTTCAGGGGTGTGAATTCAAGACCCATGCTGGGCTCCATGCTGGGTGTAAAGCCTACTTAAAAATAAGATAAAATTAAAAATAAAAAAATAAAAATACTAGATAATGTTCAGTAGATCTTGTGATAGTCGAAAGGAATTACACATTGACTATTACATTTTTAAAACTTTATTATGGAAAATTTCCAATGTATACAAGCAAACACAACAGTATCATGAACCCCTGTTCTCAGTCCACAGCTAATATTCTGCCAAAATTGCCTCATGCATATCTTCACCCCCCACTATACCAATTATTATAATTTTTGCTGTTCATTTTTTAAAGTAGTTTCAATAGGTTAAAATAAACAAATGTTAACTGTACAATTTTGACAAATGGATACTCCCACATAACGTGCACCTCTATCGCAGTGGAGAACATTATCATTTCCCCCAGAGAGTTCTCTCATGTCTCCTCCTTGGAGACAGCCGCTGGTTTGACTTTTCCACTTTGGGTTATTTCTGTCTGTTCTAGAACTTCACATACATGGAACTGTACCCTTTTGAATCTTCCTTCTTTCATTCAGCATAATGTTTGTGAGGTTCATTTATATTTTTTATACTTTTTTAAGTTTATGTTTTATTTATTTTGAGAGAGAGAGAGAGAGAGAGAGAGAGAAAGGAGGGGAGGGGCAGAGAAAGAAGGAAAGAGAGAATCCCAAGCAGGCTCTGTGCTATCAGCTGGACTGGAACTCACAGTGAGAGCATGACCTGAGCTGAAACCAAGAGTTGAATGCTTAACCAATTGATCCTCCCAGTTCATCCATATTTTTGAGTAAATCCTTCGTTATTATTGCTGAGCAGTATTCCAATGTGAGAACTTTGGTTCTTAGAGTGGAAGAACCATAGTAAGATGGGTCCTACTATCTGAGTGAGGGCACGGACTTGCTTCCAGCTTTTGGCTGTTGTGGGGAAGGCTGCTATGAACATTCTCGTACAAGTGGGATGTGTGCATAAGTTTTCATTTCTCTTGGATAAATAAATATGTAGGAATAGAATTGCTGAGTAAAAGTACAGTTCACTGTCAAGCCATTTTCCAAGTGATTTTACTATTTTATAGTCTGACATACATATCCAACATTATACATCAACATATGAGGATTCCAGTTACTCCACATCCTGGCTAACACTTAGCTTTATCGATCTTCTGAAGTTTAGCCATTCTGATGGATATAGTGTGGTATCTCATTGTGGTTTTAATTTTCATTTCTCTGGTGACTAATGAGGTTAAGCACTTGTTCACATGCTATTTGTTGTGTGTCTTCATTTGTTGAATGTCTGTTCAAGTATTTTTCCTTTTTTTAATGAATTGGGTTGTTTGTTTTTTAAATTATGGAGTTGTAGGGATTCTTTTATATATTCTAATGTAAGACCTTTGTCAGAACATATTTTATAAATATTTTGTAGTCTGTGCTTTGTCTATTCACTTTGTTAATGATGCCTTTGACAAGCAGAATATTTTAATTTTGATGAAGACTGATCTATTAATTATCTTCTTTTATGGTCATTACTTTCTGTGTCCTATTTGAGCAATTTTTGTCAAATCCAAAGATGTAAAGATATTATCTTGTATTTTCTTGTATGTATTTTTTTATTTTAGCTTTTGTTTTTATGTCTATAGTCCATCTCAAAATAATTATTGTATATTATGTGAGGTGAAGGTTCATCAAATGTCCATATCCAGTTACTCAGCGCCATTTTGAAAATACTACCCTTTTCCCATTAAATTACTTTGGTACCTTTCTGAAAAATCAATAGACTGTATGTGTGGGGCTCTATTTCTGGATTCTATTTTGTTTCATTAATTGTTATGACTATCCCTGTGCTAATACCACACTGTCTTTATTTCGTAGCTTTCTAATGTCTATCTTTTATAGTAGCTGTATTCGTTTCCAATGCTGCTGTAATAGATTGCCACAAACTTGGTGGCTTAAATAAAACACAGATTTAGTCTCATCAAGTTGTGAAGGTTAGAAGTCTGAGGCAAGTGCTAAGGGGCTGAAACCAGCATGTTGTCAGGGCTGGTTCCTTCCAGAGCCTCCAGAGGAGAATTCATTGCTTGCCACTTTCAGGTTCCAAAAGTTGTCAGCATTCTTTGGCTCATGGCTAGGACATTCTCATCTCTGCTTCTGATATGATAACACCTTCTCCGACTCTAATCCTATTGCCCCTCTTACACAAACCTTCAGATTCATCCTGCCAGAGCAACCTACAATATTTCCCATCTCAGGATTCTTAATTCATCTGCAAAGACTCTTTCACCAACTAAGGTAGCATATTCACGGGCTCTGGAGATAAGGACATGAACATCATTAGAGGACTATTATTCAGCCCACCACTGTAGGTAAGCCCTTTGTTCTTACTCAAGAACGTTTTGGCTAGTTTAGGTCTTCTACATTAAAAAAATTTTTTTTGATGTTTTTATTTTGTGTGTATGTGAGAGAGAGACAGAGCATGAGCAGGGGAGGGGCAGAGAGAGAAGGAGACACAGAATCAGAAGCAGATGCCAGGCTCTGAGCTGTCAGCACAGAGCCCAGATGTGGGGCTTGAACTCACTGACTGCAAGATCATGACCTGAGCTGAAGTGGGATGCTTAAATGACTGAGGTACCCAGGTGCCCCAGGTCTTTTGCATTTTTATATACATTTTAGAACCATTTGTCAATTACCATAACAAAGTCATAATCCTGATGGGATTACAGTTGGGATTCATTGGATCTATTCATGAATTTGGAGGAAACAGACACCCTAAAAATATCAAATCACCCAATATATGAACATAGTATGCCTTCTGTTTATTTAAGTGTCCCTTGATTTCCCTCAGCAGTGTTTCAGAGTTTGCAGTGCAGAGGTTTTGTACCCATGTAAAGGGTCTTTGGCTAAATTTAATGTGAAAACATTTTATAACTTGTTACCATTATAAATGACATCATTTGGGGTTTTCATTGTATCTTCCAATTATTCTTGGCTACTGTATAGAAATACAAATTATCTTTGTTTATTGATTGTTATAAACATCTGCAAATAGGGACAGTTTTGCTTCTTCTTTTCTAATGTTTATTAATTTGAATTTCATATCTTGCTTTATAAAGATGGCTCACAGCTTCAGTATAATGTTGAATAGAAATAAGAGCAAATATTCCCCAATCCTAGAAAAAAGCACTCCTCCTTACAATAGGTATGATATTAGTTGGAAGGTTTTCATAGGTACCCTTTATCAGACTGAGGATGTTCTATTTCATTTGAAGTTTTCATGAATGAGTGTTGAATTCTGTCAACTGACTTTTCTGTTGCTCATCTGTTTGTTATTCTGTTATTACAATGGAATACATTTATTGGAATTTTAAATGTTAATCAATCTTGCATTCTTTGGATAAAACTTTCTTTGTGATGATGCATTATTTTGTTAGGAATTTTTGTGTCTTGCGGTATCTAGGTGGCTCAGTCGGTTAAGCATCCAACTCTTGATTTCAGGTCAAGTCTTGATCTCAGGGTCATGAATTTGAGCCCCACATTGGGCTCCACACTGGGTCTGAGGCCTATTTAAAACAATTTTTGTGTCTTATATTCATGAGATATGTTGATCTTTAATTTTCTTTTCTGTTAATGCCTTTGTCAGATTTTGGTACCAGGGTTATGCTGGCCTCAAAAGAGTAGTTTTCCCTTTGTTTTCTAAAGGATTTTGTATGGAGTTGGTATTACTTTACTAAATGTCTGACAGAATTCAATGGTAAATTGGTTTATTTCTTTTTTCAGTTCTTTAAAGATTTTATTCCATTGTCTTCTAGCCTCTCCTGTTTCTTGGTACAGGAAAAATTTAATTTGTATTATTGTTCCCCTGTATGAAATGTATTGCTTTCTCTGAAGACTTTCAAGACTTTTTTTTAATCTTTGTATTGCATGAGTTTTTGTACACTGTGCTTCGATCTGTTTTCTATCCCACTAGGTGTATATTTATTCTACTTAAAGTTTGCTCAACTCCATGGACCTGTAAATTTATATCTTTAATGAAATTGTAAAGTTTTGACTTACTTCTTCAGATATTTTTTCTGATCTGTTCTCTCTCCTTTCCTTCTTGGACTCCAATGATATGTTAGATGATTTTCTATTATCCTACCAGTCTAGGACTATTTATTTTTCTTTAATTTTCTTTTCTCTCTGTTCTTCAGATTAGATTGCTACTGAATTACTTTCTAGTTACTAACTCATTTTTCCACCACCTCCAATCTAATGTTAAATCTATTGAGTAAATGTATTGTTTTAATTGTTATTCTTTTCTGCTTTAGAATTTCTATGTGTTTTATTTGTATAGCTAATTTCTCTGCTGTTTCACTCATCTGTTTATTATATATTGTTCTCTTTCACTCCTTAAACATAGTTATAATAGCTGCTTTACTTAAGGTCCTTGTCTACTATTGCAACTTCTCAACATTAGAATTTATTATCTAATCATATTTTTCTTGAGTATGGGTCACATTTTCCTGTTTCTGTCACTTTTTATCATGTGACTTTTTAAAAATACACACTGGACATTGTAAATGATTCAAAACAAGGACTCTGGATTCTGTTGTGTTACTTTAAAGAGTGATTTTTGTTTTAGAAAATAGTTAACATTATTGAATCAAACTTCAAGCTTTGTTTTCCCTGTAATGGGAAGCAGCTGAAATTTAGGCTGTTAATTTTGTTGTATTCCCAGTTGCTGTTTTTCTATTAGGGCCCTAAGATTTCTTCACAAGTACATCATCTAATGGTCAGTCTAAGATTTTTTTTTTTAAGAGATGGTATTCATTGTCTCTAGGTCTCCTTCCCCTCCTG
Source organism: Suricata suricatta (assembly GCF_006229205.1). Classification (NCBI taxonomy): domain Eukaryota; kingdom Metazoa; phylum Chordata; class Mammalia; order Carnivora; family Herpestidae; genus Suricata; species Suricata suricatta. The sequence goes on along the minus strand of NC_043706.1, from coordinate 93,799,549 downwards.
AATCTTTCCTCTCCTGCTAACCCAGCCATCTGACTCCTCAACCTAGTGATACTGTGGATGTCTACTGCCCCTGGGAGAAAGCTGTGCACAGGTCGAAAAGTTATCAAATGACAGATACTCTACATGGAAAATATGAAAGACACCACCAAAAACCTTCTAGAACTCATACCTAAATTCAGAAAAGTTACAGAGTATAAAATTAATGTACAGAAATCAGTTGCATTTCTATACACCAATAATGGAGCAGCAGAAAAAAGAAGTCAAGGAGTTGATCTCATTTACCAATGACACCAAAAACCATAAGATACCTATGAATAAACTTAGCCAAAGAGGTAAAATATCTGAATGCTAAAAACTATAGAACATTTATGAAAGAAATTGAAGAAGACACAAAGAAATGGAAAAATATTTCATGCTCATAGATTGGAAAAACAAATACTGTTAAAATGTCTATACTACCCAATCTACACATTTAATGCAATTGCTATCAAAATAACACCAGCATTCTTCACGGAGCTAGAATAATTTTAACATTTCTATGGAACCACAAAAGATCCTGAATAGCCAAAGTAATGTTGAAAGAGAAAAACCAAAGCTGGAGGCATCACAGTTCCGAACTTCAAGCTGTATTACAAAGCTGTAATCAAGGGAGTATGGTACTAGCATAAAAACAGACACATAGATCCAGGGAACAGAATAGAGAACCCAGAAATTTACCGACAAATCCATGGCCAATTAATCTTTGACAGAGCAGGAAAGAGTATCCAATGGAAAAAAGACAGTCTCTTTAATAAATGGTGCTGGGAAAACAGGACAGCAACATGCAGAAGGATGAACCTGAACCACTTTCTTACACCATACACAAAAATAAGCTCAAAATGGATGAAAGACCTAAATGTGACAGAAGAAACCATCAAAATCCTATAGGAGAAAACAGGCAGTAACTTCTTTGACCTCAGCCACAGCAACTTCTTACTAGACATGTCTCCAGAGGCAAGAGAAAGAAAAGCAAAAATGAACTCTTGGGACCTCATCAAGATAAAAAGATTCTGCACAGCAAAGGAAACAACAAAACTAAAAGGCAATTGATGGAATAGGAGAAGATATTTGCAAATGACATATCGAGTAAAGGGTTAGTATCCAAAATCTATAAAGAACTTATCAAACTCAACACCCCAAAACCAAATAATCCAGTGAAGAAATGGGCAAAAGAAATGAATAGACGCTTTTCCATAGAAGACATCCAGATGGCTAACAGACACATGAAAAGATGCTCTCAACATCACTCATCATCACGGAAATACAAATTAAAACCACAATCAGATACTACCTCATCCCCATAAAAATGGCTGAAATGAACAAGTCAGGAAACAACAGATGTTGGCGAGGATGTGGAGAAAGGGGAAGACTTTTGCATTGTTGGTGGGAATGTGAACTGGTAGAGCCACTCTGGAAAAGAGTGTGGAGGTTCCTTAACACATTAAAAATAGAGCTACCCTACAACCCAGAAATTGCACTACTAGGAATTTATCCATAGGATACAAAAATGCTGATTCGAAGGTGCATGTGCACCCCAATGTTTTAGCAGGGCTATCAACAAGAATCAAGTTATGAGAAGAGCCCAAATGACCATCTACTAATGAATGCTGATGAATGGATAAAGAAAATGTGGTGTGTATATGTGTGTGTGTGTGTGTATATATGTGTGTGTGTGTACACATATATACATACAATGGAATACTATTCAGCGATCACAAAGAATGAAATCTTGCCATTTGCAACAATGTAAAATGAACTAGAGTGTATTATACTAAGCACAATAAGTCAGAAAAAGACAAATATCATATGAGTTCACTCATATGTGGAATTTAAGAAACACAACAGATGAACATAGAGGAAGGGAAGGAAAAATAAGATAAAAACAGAAAGGGAGGAAAACTATAAGAGACCCTGTTTTTTTAAAAATATAACTTCTTGTCAAATTGGCTAACATACAGTACGTACAGTGTGCTCTTGATTTTGGGGGTAGATTCCTGTGGTTCATCACTTACATACAACACCCAGTGCTCATCCCAACAAGTGCCCTTCTCAATGCCCATCACCCATTTTCCCCTCTCCCCCACCTCCTCATCAACCCTCAAGTTTGTTCTCTGTATTTAAGAGTCTCTTCTTAAGGGTCTCTTCTGAGGGTCCCTGGAGGAGAGATGGATGGGGGATGGGCTAAATGGGTGGTGGGCATTAAGGAGGGCACTTGTGGGGATGAGCACTGGGTGTTACATGTAGGTGATGAACCACTGGGTTCTGATCCTGAAACCAATACTACACTATATGTTAACTAACTTGAATTTAAATAAATACATTTTTTTAAAAAAGAAAAGATACCGAAAGCACAAAGCTGCTGCAAATAGAGAATTTCACCAGGGTAGATTCTTGTCCAGTTTCTCTCAGCTTTGGTTATTCTTCAGTGCTTTCTAATAGTCTTTTTTGTTAAAAAAATTTCTCCCAGATATCATTAGTATTTGAGAAGCGTTGTTTAACCAATGTACTCTGTCACTACTGGCTATTACTTTTAAATATGTTCAAAATAAAAAGAAGAACAAAACTGGAGTTATCACAATTCCAGATTTTGAGATATATACAAACTTGTAGTAATCAAAACAGTATGGTATTGGCACAAAAGTAGGCCTATAGATCAATGAAACAGAAGAGAAAGCCCAGAAATAAATCCACACTTATATGGTCAATTAATCATCAATAAAGGAGGCAAGACTTCAGCAAATTGCATTGGGAAAATAGACAGCAATGTGCAAAAGAACGAAACTGGCCATTTTCTTACACCATACATGGAAATAAACTCAAAAGGGATTAAAGACCTAAATGTGATACCTGAAACCATAAAAATCCTAGCAGAGAGCACAAGAAGTAATTTCTCTGACATTGGCCCTAGCAACATTTTTCTAGCTATGTCTCCTAAGGCAAGGGAAACAAAAGCAAAAATAAACTGTTGAGACTAAATCAAAATAAAAAGCTTCTGCCTAGCAAAGGAATCAACAAAACCAAGACAACCTACTGAATGGGGGAAGATATTTGCAAATAATACGTCCAATACAGCGTTAGTATCCAGAATATAGAAATAACATATAGTTCAACACCAAAAACCCAAATAATCCAATTTAAAATGAGCAGACAACATTTCTCCAAAGAAGACATCCAGATGGCCAACAGAAATATGAAAAGATGCTCTCCATCACTAACCATCAGAGAACTGTAAATCAAAACCACCATGAGATATTACCTCATACCTGTCAGAATGGCTAAAACACAAAACACAAGAAACAACCAGTATTGGCAAGGATATGGAGAAAAAGGAAGCTTGTGGGCTGTTGGTGGGAATGTAAATTGGTACAGCCACTGTAGAAGACAGTATGGTGTTTCCTCAGAAAATTAAAAATAGAATTAATCATGTGATCCAGTAACTCCACTATTGGATATTTACCCAAAGAATATGAAAATACTAATTTGAAAAGGTATATGCCCTCCTATGTTTAGTGCAGCCTTATTTACAACAGCCAAGATATGGAAGCTGCCCAACTTTCCATCGATAGATGAATATAAAAAAAGGGGTGGTATGTATGTATACTGTGGAGTATTATTCAGCCATACAAAGAATGAAATCTTGTCATTTGCAACCGCATGGCTAGACCTGCAGAGTATTATGCTAAGTGAAATAAGTCAGAGAAAGACATACGATTTCACTTATATGTGGAATTTAAGAAACAAAACAAAAGAACAAAGAAAAAAAGAGACAAACAAAAAAACCAGACTCTTAAATACAGACAACAAACTGTTGGTAAGCAGAGGGGAGGTGGGTGGAGGGATGGGAGAACCAGGTAAGGGGATTGAGATTATACTTATGGTGATGAGCACTGAGTAATGTACAGAATTGTCAGACAAGCTGTATTGTACACTGAAAACAAACATGACACTGTATATTAATTATGCTAGAATTTAAAAATAATAAATAGAATGTGTTCAAAATATTGGAAGTTGTTTATTGAGAAGTTCAAAATTACCCCTATGCTTACCTCTGGAACCTAGCTATATATAGGACAATCTATAGCAAAATTGGGGCCTCAGTACAAAAAACTGCACAGAATATATGCACCTTTACAAGGTGCTGTCCTTTGATCAGCAGCAGAAGGCTGCTGACAATTCCGTTGGCAAGTGGTGCAGGACAGAGCAGCCTGGGGCAGGTGGCATGGGCCACCTTGAGTGGTAAGCAGTGAGTAGCCCACATCTAAGCCCTTGGCACAAGAACCCTACCATCAGGATTATAGCCTTAAGTGTGAGACGCCGCCAACTGGAATGACTTATGTGGAGGCTGGACAGCGGAATGGTCCATGAGCAGAAACTGTATACTCTCCAGCAGCAGAGCAACCTCAGGAATGGAATAAAGGAAGGTGCTCTGGGGCGCCTGGGTGGTTCAGGCAGTTAAGCTTCTGACTCCTGATTTCGGCTCAGGTCATGATCTCATGGTTGTGAGATTGAGCCCCACAATGGGCCCCTTGCCCAGCTCAAAGCCTGCTTAAGATTCTTTCTCTCCCTCTCTCTCTGCCCCTGCCCCGCTCTCATGGAAGCTCTCCATCTCTCTCAAAAAAAAATTAGAAATAAGAAAAGTGCTTTTAAGAACATTCATCTTCAATCATGAAACCAGTTATCAATCAGGTTTACATTAAAAATTTTTTGAACGTTTATTCATTTTGAGAGTTGGAGAGAGAACATGAGTAGGGGAGGGGCAGAGAGCAAGGGAGACACAAAATCTGAAGCGGTTTCCAGGCTCCATGCTGTCAGTACAGAGCCTGACACGGGGCTCAAACCCACAGACCACGAGATCATGACCTGAGTTGAAGTTAGACGCCTAACTGACTGAGCCACCCAGGTGCCCCAATCAGGTTTACATTTGACAATGGGATGAGGGAGGTAGGGTACGTGATAGGAAAAGAGGGAAGAGAAAGTATTCCTATTACTTTCATGTCCAAATTTCCTAAAATGATTCTATTGTTATTCTCTTCTATAAATAAGATCAAAGGTTAGTGAGGTAACTGACTTAGGTGACTTCAGTATGTTTCATGTATCCCTAGGGCGACCGCTGTAAATTTTTAGAAGTTGGAGGTCAAGTTGCTGAATCCTTTGCTTTTAATGGATGACAAAATGGTCAGTAAAATGTGTAAGGGAGGTTGTTTTGCGGTCTCTAACTCTGCTCTATACACTCACAATATTACTCAATCAACCTTCTAGTCAGTCAATTAGAGTTGTAAGTGGGTTAAAAAGCCACTCTTAAAAAAAATCTGTTCCTGGGTGGCTTATGTATCAGTTATGCACATCATTGTATTAATTGTTTTACTTACATGGCTTCCCTCCTAACGGCCATCTGACAGAGAATGTGTCATGTCTTCCCCCCTTTGGAAAGGAAGAGAGGCAGCGGTGGGGCCAGGGCCACCTGGCAGAGGACACTGAGGGAAGCCAGCGGTGACTTTCAGCACCAGTCAATCTCATGGTTTCTGGAAGGCAGAGAGAGGAAAGATGTTAACTGCAAAGAATATATTAAAGAATCTTGCCTCTTTCAACCTTCCTAGGGTCTTTTTGGGGGTAACTCTCACGTCTGTGACCACTGCTGACAGTCCTGCATGTGATACTGCCGTGGAGAATGAGTTCTTCTCTCTCCGACCTTTCTCACAAAGCTAACCTCATTGGGGTGACTCACAAAAAGAATGGGCATTGTGCTTACAGACAGGACAGCCGCCCCATACGTTGGCCTTAGGGCTCCCCTCTATCCTACAGTTTTAGACACTTGTGGTCCACCATGCAGGTATCAGATAACTAACCCTAAGTGGAGAAAAACACTGAGAAGTGGTATGCAGTGTTTGGCATGCAAACCCAGAGGCGCTAAGCTTGACTTTAAACACACTGCGAAATTCATCACCCATTATGTTCCCTTCTTTCCTTTGGTCTCCAGGAAACTCAGATCCAAACTGAGGAGTTCAAGAATTTTTAGCATACATGTCTGCATAGTAGCCTTATCCTTGGCTTTATCTTACTATTCGGTCCTTATTTTCCTTTTCCTAATCTCTGTTTGTTCATTTTTAGTTCACTATATCATTTTTATTGGTAGAAAGCCAACTCAGATCCTTTCGGGTGTAAGGTGGTGGGAACAAATATGGCTTCTTTAGATTGCTTGTTAATAGCCTTAGTCTGCATCATTATTTGGTACAAAAGAACTAGAGCTTTTTGGTATAATTTTGTCAAATGAGTTATGGAGTAAGCCTTACTTTTAAGTAAGAAAATAATTTTTTACTATTAAAAAATGCTTTTTAACATTTATTCACTTTTTTGAGAGACAGAGAGCAAGCAGGGGAGGGGCTGAGAGAGGGAGATACATAGTCTGAAGCAGGCTCCAGGCTCTGAGCTGTCAGCACAGAGCCGGATGTGGGGCTCAGACCCACAAACCATGAGATCATGACCTGAGCTGAAGTTAGCCGTTTAACTGACTGAGCCACCCAGGGTACCACTCAGGTACCCCCAAAGTAGGAAAATAATTTTTAAATGTGCCCAATGGTCACCTGCCCATCTTGAAGCCCAGTCTCCTTTGGGTTTTTTATTCCATCTTATTCAGACCAAATTGCTCTACTAGCTTCTTAAAATTCTGATTTAAAATCTTGCTCCGAGTTTATAAAGGGTTAACTAGCATCCAATTTATGAAAGTTGAAATCAGACAAAATAGGAAAAATTGCAAAAACTACTTACTCCAGTTTGCCAAAATAACAAAAGCTTGTCTTGAAAAGTGATTAACGTAAAAAGTAGGCTACTCCGGTAGGTTGTGGGATTCCTACCCCATGTGCCTTCCACAATTAGCACAGACAATTCCCATTAACGGGTTAGGTGCCACTTTCTGGTTGGGGAACAGGGAGAAAGAATGAGGTCCATTGAGGCCTGCCATGGAGATCCTTGAATTGAGGGTAAAAGCATCTATTCTTAATTTTGCAGTAAGTGGTGGGGAGGGGACACTAAAGAATTTGCAACTGGAGAACTGTGTGTTTGAAAGCAAAAAAATTATTATTTAATTTTATTTAGATATGGTATACTTCCAGATTAGGTTTTGTGGTCACTTACGACAAAACAGTAAAACTATGTTTTTAAAAAAGAAGTGGAGGGGTGCCTGGGTGGCTCAGTTGGTTAAGTGTCCGACTTTGGCTCAGGTCTTGATCTCATAGTTCATTAGTTTGAGCTCCACATCCAGCTCTGTGCTGACTGTTTGGAACCTGGAGGTTGCTTCGTATTCTGTGTCTCCCTCCCTCTCTATTCTTCCCCCACTTGCACTCTGTCTCTCTCTCAAAAATAACTAAACAGGGGTGCCTGGGTGGCTCAGCCAGTAAAGCGTCCGGCTTCAGCTCAGGTCATGATCTCACAGTTTGTGGGTTCGAGCCCCGTGTCAGGCTCTGTGCTGACAGCTCAGAGCCTGGAGCCTGCTTCCGGTTCTGTGTCTCCTCTCTCTCTCTCTGACCCTCCCCTGCTCACGCACTCTCTTTCTCTGTCTCTCAAAAATAAATTTTAAAAATATTAGAGAAAATTAAAAATAATAAACATTAAAAAAAAAAGAAGTGAAATGAAAAGCCTATCCCAGCATACACCTCTGCAAACTGATAATGAACCAGTTTATTATTGAGCCACCGTGGTCTTGTTTTGATTCAACACAGTATATAAATAGCTTGAATCCTGGAACGAAGTAACCAGAAGTCAAATAGCATGTTTGGGAGGGCAGGTCCCCTCAGCTAAGCAGCGTGACATTTTAACCTGCCTGCCTTCAACTGGATTGCCTCGGTCCACCTCCAAGAAGTGTGCTGACATTTTAATAGTATCGTTACACAACAAGCCTCCTTTGATTTTACGAATTCTTCCAGACTTGCAGCTTTCCTGACACAACTGCATTCCCGGTCAGGAATTGCTCTTAAATTAAATTGCTTCCTTCACTTCTGTGCCCTCTGAAGTTAAGAAAACTATATGTTTCTAATTTCTCTTTTGGGTTCTCATTCTCCAATCTGACTTTCTGCTCAGGTTATATATATATATATATATATATATTTTTTTTTTTAATGTTTCTTTACTTATTTTTGAGAGGGAAAGAGTGCAAGCAGGGGAGGACCAGAGAGAGAGGGAGGGAGAATTCCAAGCAGGCTTTGTGCTGTTAGTGCAAAACCCCACCTGAGGCTCGATCTCATGAACCATGAGGGCATGACTTGAGCTGAAGGTGGACACTTAATTGATTAAGCCACCCTTGTTCTAGTTATATTATTGATGTGGCATTTTGTGTCCCCATAATGGCTTCATGATTCTCCTATAAAATAATACCTCTATTCACAGAACTGATGATTTCAATGACATTCGCATCACAGTCTATCAGCAGAGGGAAAATTAACATAGAAGTGGAGGAGAGGTAAGGTACAGGAAAAAAGTCCAGGATGTTTGGTACAAAGAAGTTATTAAATATGATCTAAAATGCTGTCCCCTGTATGATAATATATGTATCTAGGAATCTCAGGGTCAAAGATGGGCAAAGCAGGGACTGATGTGAAGAGACAGGAAGAAGGTTGGTCTGCCTTTCGGTCAAGAAGCAAATGTGAGAATTCTCTCATGGGCTCTTTTGGGGAAGGGCCCCATCCCGCCTGGGTCACCTGGATGGAGGAATGGAGGACCTTTAGGCTCTGGTTCCCTATGGGAAGGTTCCCTATGGGCTGACCAATCACCACACAAGCCAGGGACAATTCCAGGAGCGCCCATGGACCCAGGGCTAGTGCCCTTAATATGGAACATCTCCTCCCCTGCCTGCTGAGACCTAAAACCCCATTGAGGAGAGAAAAAGTTTTTCATTTCATTTAATGATAGAAATCTTCATGTGAAAGCCTGCAGGGATAACACTTCTTGTGAATAAGAAGTTTACCTTATGCATCCCTGTAGACAAAGGAGGCAGCAGGGAACTGGAGACTCACCTAGGGGTGAGCTACCTACCAATTGGAGGGAATATTTGCAAAGTGCAGAGCCTGCCTCTGGAGAGGGACCTGGAAGGTATCATGACTCTGAGGAGTCAGTCACCCTGTTACCTTCAGTGGACCCAAGACAACACGCAGTGCCTGGGATTGACCCAAGGCGGCAGTGCTGGGTCACGTGACCCCTTTCCTCAGTTACATTCATTCGCCCATTAATTCTAGCTAACTATGTTTCAGATGAGCGAGCTTCTACTGGTCTTTCCATTCCTTCGGTCACCTGATGGCAGACTTCACCAGGCTGGCAGAATTGGGAGTGTGGGTCCAGGCACCACGGGCTGCTGTTTCATGCAGGAATCTCATCTCCTCATTTTGATTTTGCCACAGAAGGAGCAAATGCCCCTGGATGTGCAGATTGATTTCAATATTCTTCACCATTTTCCTGAGAGAGGTGTTGTAACCAGTCCGGTGTCTGCTGATTATTCAGACCTTCTTGGTGCATTCAGCCACGTCTCTGCAAGCTGTCTCAGAGCCCTGAGAAGCAGTGACCCCTATATTGTAGGGCCAACAAATCACCATATAAATTGACTTTGTCCCCAGAAGATTTGGTAATTGAGGTAACATAAAATCTACTCTTTTCTTTCTTTCTCTTTTATTATTTATTATTTATTCCTGAGAGAAACAGGGCATGAGTGAGGGAGGGACAGAGAGAGAGAAGGAGACACAGAATCTGAAGCAGGCTCCAGGCTCTGAGCCGTCAGCACAGAGCCTGATGTGGGGCTCGAACTCATGAACTGTGAGATCATAACCTGAGCCAAAGTCAGACACTTAACCAATTTAGCCACCCAGGCACCCCAAGACCTGGAAATTTTTAATTTTATATTTATATTTACTCAAGGCAGGTAAAAAATGGCTTATTGGCCAATCACAGTATGGTACTTCAGTCATTGAAACATTAACAAACAGATAGAGAAAAAGCAGAAAATTAGGCACGTGGCCAGTTCAGGTTGCAGCATGGGGACGGGGTGTGGGGGGGGAGAACTCTCAGTAAGCAATGAGGTCACGCCTTCTTCAAGCAAAGGGTACCTCTTTCTTCTCCATTCCGGCTTTCCTGCCTCACAAAGGAAAGGATCTGCTTGCTTTAACAAAAGTCTCATGGACCATCACTGCATCCCTGTGAAGCATGCATTGTTCTGGTTAGGCAGTGTTCATGGCCCTGGCCTGAAGCCAAACCACTGAGAACAAAGATGAAGATGAAGCCAGGCCCATAAGACTGTGGAACCCATGCTCCAAATCACAGCACACTTCCCCCCAGGACCTTCACTGTTCCCTCAGGGCCTGAGAAAGCAGCACAGCCCTCTCTGGGAGGATATTTACCCCCTGGACCCCACTCCCAAGTTGTTTAGCTCACAGGTGCAGAAGAGTCTAACTTGCATCTTGAATATCTTTTTGCTCCCTGACCCAGAAGATTTGCCAGGGCCCCAGTACGGCTGGGGGGAAAGTCATTCTGCAGGCAAGGCTGTGGTGGGCAGTGTGGCCAGGGCCTAGAGGATGAGGGTGACGGAGACTCAGAGGTGTTCATGGTAACAAAAAGGGGCAAGAGGAACCCAGATTCATGGCAAGGGGCAGCGGGTCCTCAAACAGGCTGAGAAAGAATGCACCAGGAGTTCAGGGCAGCTGAGACCAGGAGGACACCAAGCCAGCCCAACCACAGCTGGGGGTCATGGAGAGTGTTCACACACACCAGGGGACCTCCCCACCCCCTAAGGCCATGAAAGCCTGTAAAGTCTCTCCTGCTACCCAGCCCCCCTCCCAATTAAACACGGTCCAGGAGAGAAGAGGGAGGAGAGAAGTCTAGAAGACTGAACAACTGAACCATGGAGGTGAAGTAACCCCAAAGACAGTATTTGGATTATTGCATCTAAGTCTTAATCTGGTCAGACTCAATCTGGCTTCTCCTCATCACCAAGCAGTGGGTACGAGCCTCAGGAGGACCAGAAGAGACATTTTCCTTGCACATGTGTGTGTACTAAGTAGATCAGAAGTCACTGCTATTGCTCCCTGGGCACTACCTAGGCTGTACTTGGCAACTTTGTCCTGTTTGTTTTCCCTAAACTGTGTCACACGCCTCTCCTAGAGGAGGCCCAGCTGCTATCTGGAATTTGGTGTGGGATGTCAGGCCTTCTTTGGTGCCGTCTTCAGGATCAGGGTAGAGGCCAGGCTCTCTCAGGGTCCTTATGCTCCCCTCTTACCACGTTATATTTTTCAATACCTGGTCTCATCTTGAGGCACTGAGGCCTCTGGGGGTTCCAGAGGGCTAGGGTAGAGGGTATAGACCAATGCCAGGTTGTGAGACAGTTGAGCTCACAAAAGCACTAAAAATCCCAAACCTAGAGGTCTAGAGGCTCAGAGCTCATCTCCAACCCTCTCACTTGAAAAAAACAGGAAATGGAGGCTAACCAAATTGTAACATCAAGACTTGAGCCCATGTTTGAGGGTTCCTAGTCCTTTACAGCCCTCCCCTAGGGGATGGGACAGAGCATGAGTGGGAACCTCGTAGGACGGCTACAGGGAGGAGACCACTTCTGCTCACCTTTTACTTCCCTTCAGGCCAGGGACGGGCTTTCAGTCCTGCTTTGTTCTTTTTTTCTTTTGTTTTCTTTTTTAATGTTTATTTATTTGAGAGAGAGAGAGAGAGAGAGAGAGAGAGAGAGAGCGAGCGCTCGCAGGGGAGGGGCAGGGAGAGGGAGACACAGAATCCAAAGCAGGTTTCAGGCTCTGAGCTGTCAGTAGAGCCTGATGTGGGGCTCCAACTCCCAAACCCCAAGATCATGACCTGAGCCAAAGTCAGCCGCTTAACCAACTGAGCTACCCAGGCACCCCGACTTTTTTTTTTTAATCAAAATTTAAAATGATCTTTACAGGAACACCTGGGTGGCTCAGTCAGTAAGCGTCCGACTTTGGCTCAAATCATGATCGAACCCCACATTTGGCTCCATGCGGACAGCTCAGAGCCTGGAGCCTGCTTCAGATTCTGTGTCTCCCTCTCTCTCTGCCCCTCCCCCACTGCACCCTGTCTCTCTTCTCTCTGAAATAAATGAACATTAAAAACTTTTTCCATGAACTTTACAATGTTAATTAACCTTTTCCAATGTTTGGCATTTTCCTGGTCCTGTGCTCTGTGTCCCCCAGCAACAAATCATACTGTTTGCCTATTGATCAGCTGTAAATCAAAACTTTTATAGCCTATTAAATCACACCAGATCGACTAAGGTCATTTTCACAGTGAGCGTTTTGGACAAACATGGCTGCTTTCTGACTACCAGCTCTAAAGAGAGGGAAGAGTTCTCCGTGTTGAGGCTCAGGCCATTCTAGAGCTGACCATATTTAAGGCTCTGAGCTAAATTTAGCCAACCCAGCTGGTTATTATTCCAGCAACTAAGTGTGGGCTTGCCCAGCTGTATTTTAGGCTGAGCCCCAAATTTCCCTCTGTTTGTCTTTGTGTTCTACAGGGTTTGGGTTCAGCTACCAAAAATATGAAGGGTTTCCTTGTGGGCTTTTAAGTGAGTAAGTTCAATCAGAGCGAGTAAAAGTGGACTGTCTAGTGTTGACATGGGAATTTGTGATTTTACGGGCCTGCCCAGCCAGTGGAGGACCTTCTCTGACCACCCAAGTTAAGACCGAACCAGAAGGAAAGCTGTGACTACAAATTTTCACAATTAAAAGCTTACTTTTTGTATGTCAATTATACCTGAATAAACTGAATTAAAAAAAAAAAAGACTTACTGTTGGGGCACCTGGGTGGTTCAGTTTGTTAAGCATCTGACTTCAGCTCAAGTCATGATCCCACAGTTCGTGGGTTCGAGCCCTGCATCAGGCTCTGTGCTGACAGCTCAGAGCCTGGAGCCTGCTTTGGATTCTGTGCTTCCTCTCTCTCTGCCCCTCCCACACTTGTGCTCTCTCTCTCCCTAAAATAAATAAACTTAAAAAAATGTTTCAGGGGTGCCTGGGTGGCTCAGTCGGTTAAACGTCCAACTTAAGCTCATGTCATGATCTCCCAAGTTGTGGGTTCAAGCCCCCTGTCAGGCTCTGTGCTGACAGCTCAGAGCCTGGAGCCTGCTTCAGAATCTGTATCTCCTGTTCTCTCTGTCCCTCTCTTGCTCATGCTCTGTCTCTCTCTGTTTCTCAATAATAAAACAATGTTAAAAAAAAAAATAAAAATAAAGTTTTGCTATTAAGAAGCACTTCCCAACATTTCAAAATCCTATGTTACGCACAAAACAACGCATATAGTGTGATACCAGCTGTGTAGGGAAATAACAAATAAATGTTTGCATGTGCAAATAATATCTCTGGGAACATTCACAAGGGGCTGGCAATGCTGGCTGCCTCTGGAGAGAAAAACTGAACGACTAAAGGCCAGAAGGGTCATGTTAAAATGTTTTCCTGTGTGTATGGATTACTTACAGTTTTCATGCTTTAAAAATGTATTATTTGCATCGTACATTCCTTACATTGATGTGTGAAGTCCCGGCTTCATGATTCCATTGTTGCCACAGCCTTTTGTAACACAGCACATTCCAACTCAGAAACTTCAGGGAAGAGCAAGCCAAAGCCACAAATGTGTAAGCATGAATTTGTGAGTTCACACTGTGCACACATGCTGACACACTTCATATTTTTCAGCTCATTGTTGCACTACTACTGTAGCTTGTAAAAACAGAGTACTGAACGAAAAGGCTGGAAGCAAAGAGGCCCAAATGTTAATAGTACTTAATTCTGCATTAAGAATATGGGTCATTACTATTTTCATCTCTATAGCTGCATGCCTTTAAAACATTTCAAGAGCACCTGGGTGATGCAGTTGGATAAGCGTCCGACTCTTGATTTTGGTTCAGGTAGTGATCTCACAGTTCGTGGGTTCGAGCCCCTCTGCACTGTCTACTAACAGGGCAGAGCCTGCTTGAGACTCTCTCTCCCTCTAACTCTGCCCCTCTCTGCTCGCTCGCTCTCTCTCGCTCGCTCTCTCTCTCTCTCTCTCTCACACACACCCTCTGCCCCTTACCTGCTCATTCCTGCATGCACACACTGTCTAAAAATTTTTTTTCAATCCAAAGTTTTCTCTTAAAAATAGAGCCTAACCCTGTGTCTTTAAAAACCGATGTCTTTTTAAAGCAGGAAGACAGTAAAGGAATCCACAGAGCAGGAACTCGCCACATATTAATATTCAGTACAAGAAGCACCAGCAATTTCACTTTTCCGACATCATTCAGGGATAACTCATATTTGCCAATGTCTCACCCTTCGATCAGCTCATTTCAGTTTAGCAAATGTTCATTGAAGGAGTAATTGGGGATTGGAGTAGGCGGGGTGCTGGGGGTACCAAGATGAATGAGACCCAGCTTAGCTCTCTTCATGTAGAAGATCATTGTCCATTCCCTAAGAATTTTCTGAAGCAAGAAAACTACATTGACTGTAACCTTTAAGTGAAACATGTCTCAATCATCAGAATTCATGTAGCCAGGGCTTACGTTCTCTTCCTGAAGTCTTTCCATACAGGATTATTATTTCCACTACCATCCTTGCTTAAAGTTAATCCAGGAAACTGAGAACCAATTTTTTTGCCAAACTAATGACAGTATCTTCTACTTATGTCTGCACTCTAATATCTTTGACCAGTTGTGAATTCAAGGTCAGTGTACTGTGAATAACTCACTTTAAACTGTGTCTGGAGCGAGGCTAACCACCAAAAGGAGCTTAACACACTGGCTGAGGTAAAGGATGAGGAAGAGGAGGGCACTGGTGAGAGAGGTCTTGGCACTTGAGGAGGGGTTGGTGAGAGCCACGAAGGGAGATCCTGGCTCCACAGCTTCTGTGTGGCAGTATCCTCAGTGAGGCCGTCTGGAAGCCCACAGGAACTTGACCCTGCATCATGGCAGACCGCTGGCCTTCCCAGAGCCAGGCCATCCCGTGAACCTCCAGACTTACTTTGGAATAGTTGGTGAAGTAGAAATGTGGAAGTAGGAAGTAAAAAAATGACCCTGAGTCACTTGAGTTTCTTTCTTAGCAGCACCCTAGAAACTCTTGACTTTGACCTTTAGACACACCCAACCCTGGGCCAATCCTTCTATCCATTCGTATTCTGATAACAGGACACCATCTATTGCTAAAGCAAATCACTTAACTGCCAGGTGGCCCCAAAGCAAATCTGCACTTCCTTCTTCTTTTATTTTCATCTTTATTTTTATTTTGAGAGAGAGAGAGAGAGAGAGAAAGCATGCATGTGTGAGAAAGTGGGGGAGGGGCAGAGAGAGAGAGAAAGGGAGAGAGAAATCCAAGTAGGCTCCATGCTGCTAGCACAGAACTCGATGCGGGGTTCGATTCCACAAATCCATTAGATCATGACCTCAGCTGAAATCAAGAGTCAGATGCTTGACTGACTGAGCCACCCAGGCACCCCAGCAAATCCACACTTCCTAATCTGGCTGGCCTTGGGGTGCTTTCTTCAGGAGACACCTACTCAACCTATAGCTGCACTTTCCTTGTCACATACATTTCCCCCCATTTTTTTTCATTTTGACACTTTCTCTCTCAAGGGGTGAACTTATCCTCTACTTTGTTTTAGCTTCCTCAGTTTCCCTTCTTTGTATTCAAAAATACATTTAGTCCATTTTGCTTGTCGCAGACAGACCCTAGAATGGGTTCCAATAATCCCTTCCTCCTAGTATCCAGGCCCTTGTGAAATTTCCTTTCCTTTGGGTGTGGGTGGGACCTCTAACTTGTTTCCAACAGTAGAATATGGCAAAGGTGATGTTGTTTCAATGACTCTGTTACTTAACACTGTGGCTTCGTCTTGCTTGCAGACCCTTTCCGTTGACTCTCCTTTGCAGGAAGTAATCCACTCTATGGAAGGCCCACATGGCAAGGACGTGAGGGGAAGTCTCCAGCCGACAGCCAGCAGGGAAGGGGGCCCCTCAGTCTCATAGCCCACAAGTAACCGGATCCTGCCAACAGCCAGAGAGCTGGGAGGTGTACCCTTCCCCATTCAAGTCTCATGGAGACCCCAGGCCTGCCTGACACCTCACTGAAGTCTTGTGAGAGACCTGAAATAGAGGACCATGCCAGATTCCTGACCCAAGGAACCAATGGGATAATAAATGTGTGTTGTTTTAAGTTGCTACATGTACGGTAATTTGTTACATCGTAGAAGATAGCTAATATACCCTTCCTTTCTTTGTCAAATCATACATGCCCCCTGCCAATTCCTCCCCAGATCCTCAACCCATCCACATCTGCCCTTGATCCTATTCCCTTCTCTCTCTCTCTCTCTCAGGTTATTTGTCCAGTTTCTGAATTATTTAAATCCACATCCCCACCCAGGGTATACCCGCATACCCACAGTGGAGAGTAACTTACAACCCTGCTGATCATTTAAATTCATGGCCATTGGATTCAGGGGACGTAAGGGCTGGCCTGACTCATCCCCTTTTTCCCTGGTTCCCATGTGTTCCTCCCCTCTCAAACCCCCAACACCCCTTCCTCCATTCTACATTTCAGTTGATCTTGTTTCTAATTTCCCAGAGGAAAAAAGAAACAATTGGTAGAGAGTACACATATTTATAAATATATTTTTTTAATATCTTATTTATTTTTAATACAGAGAGAGACAGAGCATGAGAGGAGGAAGGGCAGAGAGAGAAGGAGACACAGAACCGGAAGCAGGCTCCAGGCTCTGAGCCAGCTGTCAGCACAGAGCCTGACGCGGGGCTCGAACCCACGAACGTGAGATCTGACCTGAGCCAAAGCCGGAGGCTTAACCGACTGAGCCACCCAGGCGCGCCGAGAGTACACATATTTAAACATTCCCACCACCTCTGCTGCCAACTTATCTGCACCTGTGTCCACATGTGCTGCTCCCCGTTTTGTTTCTCCCAGCTCTGGACGGAGACCTCGTGTAAGAACAGCTTCACTCTCTGCAATAGATCCCACTTCCTTCCATCCATCCATGTTCGTGGCACCAACATCCCCTTTAGCTCTCCTGTATCACTAGTTCTTCCCTTTCCAGCAGATTCTTTCCATCAGTATACAAACCACTCTAATTTCTCCCTTCTAAAAAAAAGAAAGAAAGAAATGAAAAAAGGAAGGAAATACTTTCTTGATCTTCCATCTCTCCCCAGCTACCACTCCCTGCTTCCTCTTCAGCAAAACTCTTCCAAAAAGTGGTTTAAGCCTACTGTCTATGATTCCTCTTCTAATTCTCTTCCTTCAGAGTCAGGCTTCTCTACCCACCACCCCATTTCCCTACATTGCTCTTATCTGGTCATCAGTGACCTCCCTGTGGAGGTCTCCCAGTGGACAATTCTCGGTCTTCAGCTCACTCGACCCTGTGGTAGCAGGTCCTCCTCTTTGAAACACTCGCTTCGCTTATCTTGGGGACACTCCTAACTCTGGTTCTCCTCCTCCCTCACTGACTACTCCCTTCCTCTCCCTTGCTGGTTTATCTTTCTGTCCCCTGCTCAGTTTTCAGAGCTCCAGTGCCCAGAAAATGAGCTCAGTGCCCAGACTCATTTTCTCACTGCACCTGTCCCCCAGGTGATCTTTTCCATGGTCACAACTTCAGTAGTACTCCCCTGCAGAGAATTCTCAAATGTATGTATGCAGCCTGGATCACTCCCCTGAGCTCCGGGCTCACGTTTCCAACAGCCCACCCCACATCTCCACTTGGATGTCTCACGGCATCTCCAAGTCATCCTGCCTAAAACGAAACACCTAACTTCCAACCTCAAACTGCTCCTCTTAAAGTCCTGCCATGTCAGCAACTCCATCGCTCCTGTTGCTAGGGGCAAATACCATGGAGTTTTCCCTGATCCCTCACCTTCTCTCATAGGCCATATCAAATCCATGAGTATATCATGTTGGCTGCACTTGCAAAATAGGTCCAGGATCCAATCTCTTCTCATCATTTTTCCACCTGCCAGGTCAAGACACACATCACCTAATTCCGCAACAACTTCCTTCATGTTTGCCCAGCTCCTACCCTTGCTCTTTATCCATCTGTTCTCAATATGGTAACTACACAGGTCAGTTTCAAACACAAGTCAGATTACGTTACTGCTCGAATCAAATTTCAGGAGCTTCCCATATCACTTAGAATAAAAGTCAAAATTCCTTCTATGGTCTGCCAGTGAGGCCATATGTGATCTGCCCACCATCCCTTTCTCCCACCTCTCATTATCTCTCTGAACTTTCCTACCACTGACCTCCTTACTCATTCTGCTCCAGCCACTGACTTTCTTGCTATTCCTCTAAGTACAAGCATGTTTCCCCCTCAAGGCCTCTGCCTCTTCTGTCCCCTTTATCTGAACTGTTTCCCCAGCAGTCACAGATACCCTGCCCCTCTTTAATGTCTTATGCTCATGTGTCATGTCTTCAGCAAGGCAATTTGACTTACCCTGTTGAAAATTGCAGCACCCCCCACCCACTCAGTGATCCCTTTCCCATTTCATGTGTTTGTCTTTATCACTATAGGATAGACCTCTATTTTATTTATTTATTTTGCTATTGGTTAATGTCTGCCTCCCACCATAAAACATAAACTGCTTGAGGGTACAGATAATTTATGTTCTTACTTACTCCTGTACCATGAGTACCTGGCCCCCTACTAGGTGCCCTCTAAAAAATTTAGGAATAAATGGCTGTTGTTGACAAATGTTTGGACTTGGTCTTGCTAGGACAATTGGGAGCTGGGGGACTCCAGTAAAGTCCAAAGCCCATGCTATGCTTCCTCTTCTATGGTCATATATTTGACTAATCACCTCTATTTGGGTGAGCCCCACATCTAGATCTCTCATTTCCAAATTCATATTTTCAGTGCCCATTTAATGTATTAATGACAAACTCAGAATGCCCAAATTCCAAATTTGTACTCCATGTAGTATTATCGTCAGATTTCTTATCTCAGAAATAGTGCCTCATTACTTGTCATTCGCCCTGGTATCCAGATGAGAAACTGATCATTAAACTTGTGTAAACAGGTGAGTACCTATCCTGTGTCATCCAGGAGACCAGACCTCAGTGCCACAGGCAATGCACTTCCTTCAAGGAGCAAAGTTTGATGAATAATCATTGTGATAGAGATGCTACTGCATATAGGATGCTATTGCTCATGTTTCTGAAGGGGAAATATCCATTTTTTTATGATTATTAAAAAAGATGTTCAAAAAATAGTGTATGCTCATTATAGACAACTTGATTAAAGAAATAAATGAAAAAGAAACTATAAGTTACCTGTAATCTCGCATTCAAGAGAAAACTGTTGTTAATGAGTTGGTGTATATTCCTTCAGAAACATTTTTGTGCATGTTTAAAGATAACTAACACTTACTGAATTCTTCTTATGGACTAGACATCATACACTGTGCATTAAAATTAACTCATTTTAACCTCACAATGATCCTCCAAGGTAGGTATTATTATCATCTCCATTTTATAAGGAAGCTGAGTTTTAAAAAGGTCAGATATGATCCCATAAGTTGTAAGGTAACTAGCAGTCACTGTAGGCTACTATACCGTGGTAACAGCATCTTCAATATCTCAGTGGCTGACATGGACAAAGGTGTGTTTCTTGCTTATGCTCATGAATACTGTCAATCACAGCTCTGTTCCATGTTGTCTTCATTCCAGGGCACAGGCTGATGCCCAAAAGGCACCTTCTATTGGGAACTTAGCCAGTCCCCGGAATACGAAGAAAAGAGAACAGGATAGAAGCAAATGATGGCTCTTAAAGTGTCTACTCACAAGGGGTGTACCTCACCTCATCTCTGATTTCATTAGCCAAAGCAGGTCACATGACCAGCCTGGTATCAATGAACAGAAAGGAATAACCTTCCCCCAGGGAGAGACAGTAACTATTTTCAATAACAACACAATTCACTGAAAGCACTGAGCTTACTTTTTAGCCCAGTCTGCCTTTGGAGCTTAAAAGCTCCACTATTATGCATATATGTATTTCTTTAACTCTAAGAGTAACACACATTGCTGAGTAACCTCCTTTGATATGTAGTCTGTATCAGAGAGCGTGCTCTATGTGTTGATACAGACTTAAAGTATCCTTTTTATTAAGGCAGCAAATTTTCATAGGAGAAATCTTTCTTTCTGCCTGTTGAAACCCTGTTTATCTCTAAGGTCCAAATCACAGGCTTCAGTCCTGGAATGAATCATTGCCTCTTTAGAACTCTCACTGCATTTGGTTTATGCTTCACATTCGTCATGTATGTGCCTTGTCTTACAGTTATTTGTATACGTGTCTGTTTCCTTTGCCAGATTTAGAGCACCTTGAAGCAGGAATTGTGTCGATCTAGAGATAAAGATTTCTATCTTCCTGTGCCTGGGCATGCTTGACAGAGATGAGATACTGTCTTTTGATTGTGCAATATTGTATACTCCTTGCTGTCCCTGTCACTTCATTACCTAAACTGGTTCTTTTGTATCATTTAAATTTAGTGACCCCTGAAGAATTCATGCAGAATTTGTTGGCTAAAGGGGTCCTTGAATAGTTCTGCCTTCCTGCACTCGTTAAAATTACAGAAGCAATAACAACATTCAGGGAAACAAAATGGCAAATTGATATTAATACCTCCCTTTCTACTCTTAAAGAAAAAATAGTGCTGGAGAAACAAAATATAATAGTTGCTCCAAACTCCTATCATCATCAAGTTTTCCCATCTCCTCTCTGCAGCAAGTTACCAGATGAATAGTAGCTCATCTTTAAGAATAGAGATGTTGGAGGGCGGTGGGGTCAGGAGTGGCACCTGGATGGCTTAGTTGGTTAAATGTCCAACTTCGGCTCAGGTCATGACCTCATGGTTTGTGGGTTTGAGCCCCACGTCGGGCTCTGTGCTGACAGCTTGGAGCCTGGAGCCTGCTTCTGATTCTGTGTCTGCCTCTTTCTTTGCCCCTCCCCCCTCTAAAAAAATAAAACTTTAAAAAAACTTTAAAAATAAGACTAGAGATGTGGGAACAGTGCTGGAGGAGGAAGCATGGAATAATGTGGAGAGCCAGGCGCACTTGCTAATTACCTAGGAGAGGGTCTCCCCATAGGTACCCAAACACGCACAGCCCTCTCAGGGTTGAAAAGCTCCCATTCTTGGGCCCAGAATGTCTACTTTTTTAGAGTGGCAAGTAAAAACGGATTCCTAATCTGCATCACAATCAGGAGCACCAGGCTTTGAAGAAAAGTCCTTCTCTGACAAAAGGCCATGGCCATCTGGAAGAAGAGCCACCCTCCTAAGCAGATGGGCGGTAGGTTCCAGAACACTGGGGCAGGTTTGCCCAGAAACAGACGCCTTGTGGCTATTAACCTACTCTGTGATTAACAGTAACCAGTGAGTCCTCTCCACCTCATTCTTTTTGAGCAGCTGTGTACGTGGCATTGTGTGGCCTCTCCCAGAGGGACCCTAAGGACAAACACTGCATCCCTGTCCCTTTTTGTCCCCAAGCCAGCTCTGTCTATAGCAGGTGCTTTGGCAAATAGGTGTTAGCAGAGCCCCAAACAACCAAACCGGCACCATTTTTCAAAGTGTGATTGTGTGTACAGGTGAACAATCGAGTTCTTATGGGTAAGAAGTTGCTTTCTGAGGCCTCACCCTCCTTCCTCATGGCCTGTCCCGTGCCTCCGCCGCTCACGGACATGGCCAGATTTCCGCTCTCACCCCGCAGTCCAATGAGGCTCCTGTTGTGGGGACTCAGGCTGGGGTGTGAAACCAGCTCCCTGCCTGGCCCCAGGGGACCGTTATCTCCACTCACACGCTGCTTCCCGTCACATATCCTGTGCCAATGCTGTGTCAAGCCCATCTTGCATTTTCAAAATGTCTTTAGCTTCATTTCCTGAGCCTGAACATTTGCTCGTGCTGCAAAACAACAGCCAAGCAGAGAACTCTTTTTGCAAGTTTCCCCACAAGGTTATTGGGACCACGGACTTCCAGAAGCAGGAGCAAACGCTTTTCTCTTATCAGAATGAAAGTCAGCCCCCTTTTCCTGTGAAACCGAAGCAATTTGCAGACCAGAGCGGTTTGCGTGTTTTTATCTAAGTCGAGACTTGCTCTTCCAGTTGACAAAAAATCATGTAAGAATCAAACCCTCCCCACATAATTTAGCATTGCATTATTTTGTGCAGCCATTCCTCCTTTCTGGAGGCTAGAAGGAGGCAGTGTGTAGGGCTAGGAGTTTGTCTCAGCACACAGGTGGTGAGGTGCCTTAGTCCCTGCTTTGCCTCAGCACAGCTCTTTGTAAATTGTGCAGTTTGATGAAATGTCTCCTTTCCCTCACCCTTTCTCCTAAACCCGTCAGCTCAATTTGCTTCTATCATCCCATTTGGGTGTAAATAGCTAACTGTGCCATGTTCTCTGGGATACAAGCTGGCCTCCAGCTACTGAAATGCAGGAGGTAGGGCTTTGGGGCCAATGGCTGTCACAGCTCAGCTGCTGCTAGAGTCCAGTGGGTTCCCTGTCACTAAGGGAGGGAAAAACATAAAGGTACAAGAGGTCTGTGTGTGCGTGGCAATACTTGCAAGCCTGAGTGGTGAACGGTGTTGTGCTAATCTTAAGACATCCTGGGTATAAAAGGAAAAGATCATGCCCATCTTTTGTTCCCTCCTGTTGAACTGTAAGCAGATAATAAAATCAAACCTGGTAGTTAATGGATAGAATAATTGCATCTCAAAGGAAAAAAAAGGAAAGAAAAGATGGATAAGAAACTCCTGAAAACTACAGCCTCTTTTCATTTTAAGGATAAGTTAGCTACCTCCTTTGGGCAGTAAGACACTGCATAAATATGCTGAGTTTAACTTCACTGTGATCAACAATGAGCACTTTTAATTATTTTTGTGTTGTTTTTTTTACAGCAATGAATTACGAGTGAAGCAGTCTGCTAGGCTCTCATCATCTTCAATAAGAATACTTGCACAGAAAAAGGCTGTAAGAGAAAACTGAAGAAGGTTAAGAGTGAGACTAATGTAACCCACTGGAATCATACCATTCTAGAATTTTAATTAAGTAAATTTAAAGGCACTGGAGTGCCATCTACACAAATAACGGGCTGCAAATTATCAGGCTGTGTTTAATAGAGCAATCATCATTCAAAAGAAAACTGGAAAACCTTAACCCATCCACGCAACCTGCCAGTAAAGTGGACATGATGGAGTGAGGGGTAGGCACAGATAGAACCCCTAGGTCCCTACTCAGAAAAGTATTATCAAAATCTTTGCAGAAGAAATGAGTTCTGCCATCAAGTATAATGGAAACCACACACACACCCCCCACATCTTTATAAAGAGATTAAGCCACAGTCAATTTAAAAGACAAGAATATTTCCCTCACATCAGTCAGAGTGGCTAAAATGAACAAATCAGGAGACTATAGATGCTGGCGAGGGTGTGGAGAGACGGGCACCCTCCTACACTGTTGGTGGGAATGTAAACTGGTGCAGCCGCTCTGGAAAACAGTGTGGAGGGTCCTCAAAAAAACTATCAGTGGAATTCCCCTATGACCCAGCAGTAGCCCTGCTATGGATCTACCCACGGGATACAGAAGTGCTAATACATAGGAGCACATGTACCCCAATGTTCATAGCGGCACTTTCAACAATGGCCAAATCATGGAAAGAGCCTAAATGTCCATCACCTGACGAATGGATCAAGAAGATGTGGTTTATATATACAATGGAATACTACATGGCAATGAGAAAGAATGAAATCTGGCCATTTGCAGCAACATGGATGGAACTGGAGGGTGTCATGCTAAGCAAAATAAGTCAGGCAGAGAAGGACAGACATCATATGTTTTCACTCATAAGTCTAGCAGGAGAAACTTAACAGAGGACCTTGGGGGAGGGGAAGGGGGAAAAAGAGGTAGAGTAGGGAGGCAAATCATGAGAGACTCTTGAATTCTGAAAACAAACTGAGGGCTGAAGGGGGGAGGGGGGAAGGGGGAGGGGGGAAGGGAGAGGTGGGTAATGGAGGTGGAGGAAGGCACTTGTGGGGATGAACACTGGGTGTTATATAGAAGCCAACTTGACAATAAGCTATATTAAAAAAGATAAGAATAAAATTGAAAATTCATTCTGTTTTAAAGGAATAAAACTAATTCCCATAAAGTCACTTCTTGATATGGCTGGATTCTGGGAGAGGACTCTATGTGGCCCAAGTAGTCACTTTTTAGCTAATTCAGGTCTCTTTCCAGCCTCACACATCATCAGGCCAGGCCTGGGTACTCACACTGAGTAGGGCCAAGCACATTAAAGAATTATATTGAGGAACACACAGGTGATGATTTAGAAAAAAATCACTGAGGCCACTTTTTCCTTGTTGAGATGAAATAATGCTGGGTAGAGTGTTAGTCACATTAATCTTTACATTTTTTGGTATATTTAAACAATTTTGCAGCTCTTGAAGTGTACATACCATGGATGCAATCATCCTACTTATAGTAATGTACTCTATAGATGTGCTTGTACGTAGGCATTGTTTGAAATAAGGAAAGATTGCAAACAACCTATAAGTTATTTAAAACAAACTAGTATGGGGGCATCTGGGTGGCTCAATCAGTTAAGTGTTTGACTTTTGATCTCAGCTCAGGTCTTGATCTCAGGGTCATGAGTTCAAGCCTCTCATTGGGCTCTGTGTTGGGCTTGAAGCCTACTTAAAAAAAAATAACAGGTATGGATGCTGTGTTATATCCATACAAGGGAAAACCATGCTCCTTGTCAAAAGAACGAGGCAGTACTGACTGTATGAGAGGGAATCATATCAACAATTCATTATTAAGAAGACAAAAGTGAGGAGAAGAGCATACAAAATACTGCCATGTGTATTTTTTTGTTGTTACAAAAGATTCTAAATGCACGCAGGGAATATCTCTGGAAGGCTATTCCCCAGGCCCTACCCCTCGCCCAAATAAATAGCTATGGCCTCCAGGGAGGTGTAGGGTATCTGGGGGACAGGAATGTAAGCCTGGGTGGCTTAGGCAGTTAAGCGTCCATCATTGGCTCAGGTCATGATCTCATGGCTTGTGGGTTTGAGCCCCACTTCAGGCTCTGTGCTGACAGCTCAGAGCCTGGAGCCTGCTTCAGATTCTGTGTCTCCCTCTCTCTCTACCCTTCCCCTGCTTGTGCTCTGTCTCTCTGTCTCTCTCTCTCAAAAATAAACAAACACTAAAAAAAAAAAAAAGGAACTTTCTTTAATATCATAACCAGGGGTTTTTTTTTTCAGTTAAATCAGCCTCATTGAGATACATTGGATGAGTTTTTACTAATGAATGTTATGCTGTTTTGTACTCTTTGATTTTGTGCATGTATCACAAAAAATAATTTTAAGGAAAAATATTTGAGCTAGGTTCTTCAGAAGTTCTATGGAATAAAATATTTACATAAGATATCTTCTTTGGTCTGTGAACTAGTAGCAGGAAGGGGGCCACTTTAGGAAGATCAGTTATTCTGATTTCTTTATTCTGATCTTTACAACCATGTCCCCACATAGTTGTAAATCATGTGGGAATGTGTGGAGGCCCTGACAGTGGGGAAGCGGTTGGAGGGTTAAGGGAGGTGACTAGGAGAAGCCAGATTGCTGCTCTCACTTCTAAGAGCTAAAAGTACCTCCTCCTATGTTATGAAATGGTTGTGTCTCCCAAACATGTATGTTGAAGCCTTGGGAGGCTGGGAGGTGGGGCCGTGAGGAGATGATAAGTTTTAGATGAGGTGATGAGAGTGGAGCCCCATGATGGCATTAATGCCCTTAGGTGAAGGAGGAAGGACACCCCAGATCTTTCTCTCTGTCCTATGTGAGGACACAGCAGGAAGGTGGCGATCACCAGAGAGAGGTGAGGCTGGAGACCAAACTTGCATGAGGAAGAGGCTGGAGATGTTAAAATGGTCCTGCCTGAGCTCCCTAAAGCATGATCAGCTTGTGACCAAACACTGTCATGTCATTCTCTAGTTGTTTCACGTTTATGCAGCCTGTCTCCTGACCTACAATGCAAGCTTCCCAAATGAAAAGGATATTTTCTCCTCCTTCTCCTCCTCCTCTTTCTTCTCTTTTTATCCATAAGCACTTAGCAAACATGAAGAAAGGAAAAGGAAGGAAGGAGGGAGAGAGGAAGGAGGAAGGGAAGGAGGGAAGAAAGAAAGGAAGGAAAGAAGAAAGGAGAGAGGAAGGAAGGAAGGAAGGAAGGAAGGAAGGAAGGAAGGAAGGAGGAAGGAGGGAGGGAGAAGAACTATTGCCTAAGTGCCAGTGGAATTGTTAAGTATAAGGTAAGGGAAGTACAAAATTGAAATCAAGCAGAGCTAAACTTTCTGAATTTCAACTTTTAGAACAATATATCTAGAGGTATCACACACTAGGCTGATAGGTAGAAGCATAGCGGTGGCCTCAGGAATCACTGAACATGGAGAGACCAGCCGTCTGCACTGTTGAGTCTCCCCACATCCTCATGGAAAAGGTAGGGCAACTTCCCTGGTGGATCCAGCTTCACTACTGTCTAGTTGTGCAACCTGGAGCACTTAACTTAAAGCACTTGACTGGAGTGCTTCATTTTCCTCATCTATAAAATGGGGCTAATAATAACTCCCTCAGAGTTACTATGAAGACTACATTTAATATTTTATATACATATAGCTATGTATTAAATATATGCTTAGCATAATATCAGACACACAGAGACCACCTAAGTATTTACTCTTATGATTATTAATATCACTAAATTATTTAAAGTCCCCACCTTAAATAGCTTAGTAATATTAACAATGGGATCACTGTCTTGCCAATGGTTCAAGCATTCTCTGGGCTCTAGCCAACAATGACATGTGCAATAGGGAGTTTCAAATAACAGGCTAATTGATCTTGTTTAATAAAGATGGGATTTAGTCTATATTCGGATGGTGATACAGTCAAGAATCCCATCCATGAAAAGACCTGAATACACTACACAGACATAGATGTTAGTCACTCAAATGTACTAATAGGAAAAATCCCATCTCCTTCATAATTATCACCAGAGAGAGAATTCATGAGAGCAGCCTACTAAAGGCAGTATCTGCCGTCACACCCTGAGCAGGAGACAGCCTCAGCTTTTGGAGATACTGAGAGCCCCGCCAAAGGCAGAATGATTCCTGCATCAATATATTATATTCTTCCAATGCATTCATCTATCTAATGTGAATTCAATTTAGAGGACGCTGCCAGACTGAATTAAATATATTAGTTTTAAAAATTATAAATAAAGCGTGTTTATAGCAGTTCCATTTTGATGGAATCCGTTTTCTAAGCGTTTATCATTTAGGAGTCCTAGAGGTCTCGCTCATAGGGTGTACCTCCCAGATAGACTTTGCCTGACACTGTCCGCCGCAAGAAAGGACCCCACGATGTTTGGTTCTGGACCTTCAAGAGCTATCCAAGGGACTGCTACAGGAGGAAAGGGTGTGAAATATCACTTACCACAGACATTCCCACAAGCAATTATTCCCCCCCTCGCCTA
The DNA here is from genome assembly GCF_006229205.1 of Suricata suricatta. Taxonomy (NCBI): domain Eukaryota; kingdom Metazoa; phylum Chordata; class Mammalia; order Carnivora; family Herpestidae; genus Suricata; species Suricata suricatta. The sequence continues at coordinate 93,771,987 of NC_043706.1, read as the reverse complement.
GATTAATTATTAATCCACATATTTTAGGGAGATCAGAGTTACAGCAAAAGGGTTATGATGGGACATGACTAATAAGATGATCTCAAATACTAAATGGGGATAACCCACATAATGGCACCAGTTCTGATTCAGATTCTCATACAAGAAATAACAATAACCCTTTATGAAGCACTCGCCATTAGCCAGACTTGGCACAAAGCTCCTTGTACATACCTTATCACTGGCTTCTCATGTTGATGCTGATGGGTTTATGTCAAAATTAAGGTTCAGAGAGACTCAGTGAGGTTAAAATAAATTGTCCAAGTCCCATAAGTGGTTAATGGCAAAATAGGCATTGAAACCCAAGTGCACCTGACCCCAAAGTGTATATATGCCCTTTTACATTCTACCGATCTGTCAGGTTCAACAGCTAAAAGTATAAAATATGTTTTTCCTCCAATCATTTTCAGAGATATTCTCCTACTATAGATTCAACAATTAACAAATATTTATGTTAAAAAATTATAGCCACTGTAGAACCATTCTCTATTTTTATTTTATTAAATATTTTTTAACCTTTATTTATTTTTGAGAGACAGAAAGAGACAGAGCGTGAGCATGAAAGGGGCAGAGAGAGGAGGAGACACAGAACCGGAAGCAGGCTCCAGACTCTGAGTTTCAGCACAGAACCCGATGTGGGGCTCGAACCCATGAACTGTGAGATCATGACCTGAGCCGAAGTCAGATGCTTAACCGACTGAGCCACCCAGCTGCCCCATCATTCTATTTTTAAAAGGTATAATTGGAGAAGGCATAGTATCTTTAGGGGATTTTCCCCCATGGATGAAGTTTTAGTTCTCCTTTTCAGATTCAATATTCTTTTTGAGGAGAGTTAATCCCCCTTCTGTGTATTAAGTGAAAAATCACAAGAAAGAACTAGAATATTCAAAGTACAATTCAGAATGAGATTTTTTTAATGATAAAAATAAAGGCAATGAGAGAATAAAATGGGAAAGTATAATATTTAGAGGCGTTTTAGGAAGAGAGTAGAGAGGATGCAATACTCAAATGGTAGTAGTAGCTGAGAATAAGAAATAATAAGAAAAAATCCTCAAACTGAAAAAGCCTAACAAATATTGACTAGAATAAATAAAATAAACCTTCCTGGGGTGCCTGAGTGGCTCAGTTGGTTAAGAGTCCAGCTCTTGTTCTGGCTCAGGTCATGATCTCAGTTTGTGAGTTTGAGCCCTGCACTGGGCTCTGTGCTGGCAGTGTGGAGCCTGCTTGGGATTCTCCACGCTCCTCCCCCACCCCCCCCTCCCACCCCCCACTTGTTCTCCCTCTGTGTCTCAAAATAAATACTGTTTAAAGAAAATTTTTAAAAATAAACCTTACTTAGGTATATCTGGTGAAACTGTGGAACCTCAAAAATAAACCTTAGAGCTCTGCACCAACAGCATAAGAGCATGCTTAGGAGTCTCTCTATTTGCTCCTCCCCTGCTTGCTCACTCTCACTCTCTCTCTCTCAAATAAATAAATAAACTTAAAAACATTTAAAAACATAGACCTCAGAAAAATGTAAAAACAGCCTGTAAAAAAGCATATTGTCTGCAAAAAGAACAACAATTAGATGGAGAGTTGACATTTCAGCAGCAAAACCTGAGGCCAAAATAGAATAGAAAAATATCTTAAGAACTGGTGACCTAGAATTCCATACCCACTTAAATTATCATTCAAGAATGAGAATGAAATAAAAACATTTAATTTTTTTTTATTAAATTTTTTTACATTTATTCATTTTTGAGAGGAGAGAGACAAATTGTGAGCTGGGGTGTAGGGGGGGGGCACAGAGAGGTGGAGACACAGAATCTGAAGCAGTTTCCAGGCTCTGAGCTGTCAACACAGAGCCCAATGTGGGGCTCAAACTGACAAACTGTGAGATCATGACCTGAGCTAAAGTCAGATGCTGAGTGAGCCACCCAGAGACTCAAAAATAAAGATATTTTCAAACAAGGACTAAGAGAATTTTCCACTCACAGATTTTTAAAAATTTTTTTTAATGTTTTTATTTTATTTATTTTTAAGAGACAGAGAGAGACAGCACGAGCAGGGGAGGGTCAGAGGGAGAGGGAGACACAGAATCTGAAGCAGGCTCCAGGCCCTAACCTGTCAGCATAGAGCCCAAAGTGGGGCTCGAACCCACAAACAGTGAGATCATGACCTGAGCTGAAGTCAGACGCTTAACCGACTGAGCCACCTAGGTGCCCCAACTCGCAGATTCTATATGAAAGAACTACTTAAGTATATACTTCAGAGAATAGGATTAATAAATCCATGACAAAAGGATTTAATAAGCAATAAATTGGCAATGAACAAGCCAAAAATAAAATAAGAAAACAATTCTATTTATACTAGTGTCAAAAAGCATAAAATATTTAGGGATAAATATAATAAAAGTACAAAAAAGTATAAAAGTACAAAACTTGTACTCTCTAAACTAAAGACATATTGAAAGGAAATTAAAGAATTCCTAAATAAATTGAAAGACATCTCATGTTCATGGATTTGAAGAGTTACTATTGTCAAGATGACAATACTCCTGCATTCACCTACAGATTCAATACAATGCTATCAAAATCCCACCTGAATTTTTGTGCAGAAATTAAGATAATATTAAAATTCATATTTAAGTACAAGAGACTCAGAATAGTCCTCTGAAAAAGAACAAAGTTGGAAAACTCACACTTCTGTATTCCAAAACTTATTACAAAGTAATAAGTAATGAATATAATGTGATACTTTATTAAGAATAGACATGTAGATCAATGGAATAGTCCAAAAATAAACTCTCTAGTTATGGTCAATTGATTTTCAACAAGGTTCCAAAATATTCAATGAGGAAAGAATAATCTTTTTCAACAAATGGCACTGGATAACTGGATAACCACATGTAAAAGAATGAAGTTGTATTTCTTCCTCACTCTATACACAAAAATTAACTCAAAGTGAATCATAGATGCAAGTGTAACAGCTAAAAGTATAAAATCCCTAGAAGAAACAGGGATATATTTTCATGACCTTGGACTAGGCAAAACATTCTTAGACATGATACCAAAAGCACAAGCAACAAAAGAAAAATTTGTAAATTGGGTTTCATCAAAATTAAAACTACTATTTTTCAAACAACACCATTAAGGTAATGAAAAAATACCACAGAATGGGAAAAAATATTTGTAAATTATATATCAGATAGGTGGTTTGTATGTAGAACATACAAAAACTCTTGCAACTCAACAATAGGAAGACAAATAACCTAATTTAAAAATGAGCAATGGATATTAATTACAAAGAAAAATATACAAACAGCTAATTAATGCATGAAAAGATGCTTAGCATTATTAGCCATTAGGGAAATACAAATCAAAATGAGAGACTATTTTACATAGTCTAAGAAAGGTATAATAAAAAGACAAATAGTAACAATGTTGGTAAAGATGTGGAGAAATTAGAACTCTCGTACCTTGCTGGTGAGAATGTAAAATAATACAGTCTCTTTAGAGAACAGCCTGGCAGTTTGTCAAGAGACTAAACTCAAGGTTACCAGTTGACCCAGTAATTCCACTTTTAGATATATATACAAGGGAAATTAAAATATGTGTCCACACAAAAACTTGTATACATGTTCATAGCTGCATAATTTATAGTAGCTAAAAAGTGGAAACAACTCAAATGTCCATCAGTTGATGAATGAGTATATAAAAGGTGGCATATCCAAACAGTACTTTTCAGCCATAAAAAGGAATGAAGTACTAATACATCCTATAACATGGATGAACTGTGAAGACATTATGGCAAACAAAAGATGCCAGACACAAAAGACCGTGTATTTTATAATTTCATTTCTATGAATATTTCGAATAGACAAATCTGGATATAGAAAGTAGATTTGTGGGTGCCTAGGGCTGGGAAGTTTGGAGGAAAATGGGGAGTGACTGCTGATGGATATGAGGTCTCTTTTTAGGGGTCATGAAAATATTCTCAAGTTGACTCTGCTGGTAAGTGCACTACTCTGTGAATACACTAAAAGCCATTGGGTTGTAAACTTTAAATGGGTGAATTGTATAGAATGTTGACATTTGAACAACATGGATTTGAACTGCGTGGGTCCACTTAAACATGGATTTTTAAAAATATAAATATAGGACAGTACTGTAAGTGTATTTTCTCTTCCTTAGGATTTTCTTAATAACATTTTCTTTTCTCTAGCTTACTTTATCATAAGAATACAGTAATAATATAACATACACAATATGTGTTAATTGACTATGTTATTTGTAAGTCTTCTAGTGAACAGTAGGCCATTCGCAGTTAAATTTTGGACAGTAAAAAATTGTATGTGAATTTTCGAGTATGTGAGGGTTGGTGTCCCTAACCCCTGTGTTGTTCAAGAGTCAACTTGTATTTCAGTAAAGAGGATTTTAAAAAAGCATTAGAGGGGTGCCTGGGTGGCTCAGTTGGTTAAGCCTCTGGCTTCGGCTCAGGTCAGATCTCACATTCGTGGGTTCAAGCCCTGTGTCAGGCTCTGTGCTGATAGCTAGCTCAGAGCCTGGAGCCTGCTTTCGGTTCTGTGTCTCCTTCTCTCTCTGCCCCTCCCCCCTCTCATGCTCTGTCTCTCTCTGTATCAAAAATAAATAAAACATTAAAAAATTTTTAAAAAGCATTAGAAAGTAAAGAAATTGGTAAGTATATAGTCAAGTCTAAATAAGCAATAAGCGTTGAATGTATAAAATAGTAATAAAAGCACTAACAGAAGTTATTTAAAAGGATGGAACTCAAATACTGAAACAATAATATGTGAGAACAGATCAAGAAGGATTAGAGATAAAGCATCCCAAGGTCCTTATTTTGTTTAAAAGGAAAGCAAGGGCCACTGATCAACCTACAACATTGTAGAACAGTATGCTTGCTAAATTTAAAAGTAAATAGGAAAAAATTGCAATAGAATCACTTGAAGGGGGAAAAAAAGATCAGTTCTACAGTAGAAATGGAGAAAAAAAGAACAACATGGTGAACAGAAAGCACACAAAAAAGAATAAATTCACCACAGTATGTAATAATAATAAATAAATGGACTAAATATTCTAGTAAAAGATACTGAGACTCCAAATTAATTTAAATAAATCCAGTTGTATGTAATGGGTTTTTAAAAGAAATGTTTATTTATTTATTTTGAAAGAAAGAGGGGTGGAGGGAGAAAATGAGCAGGGCAGGAGCAGAGAGAGAGGGAGAGAGAGAATCCTAAGCAGATTCTGTGCTGTAGCTCGCTCTCAAGAACCATGAGATCATGATGACCTGAGCCAAAACCAAGTCAGACACTTAACCAACTGAGCCACCCAGGTGCCTCTGTAGTAGGCTTTAAAAAATTACATTTTCTAATTACATCTCTTCCAGGTAATTAGGACAAAACTGCATTTGAATATTTTTCCTTGTCTTGTTCCTGACTTTAAACGGGTGCTCTTAACATTTCACCATTGAGAATAATATTTGTTTATAGTTTTGCTAGGTACTTTTTTTAAGGGTAAGGAGTTTTCTTTCAATTCTTAGCTCACTAAGAGAAATTATATTCAGAATGTTGAGACAAAATAACTGTCAACTTATAATTCTATACACAAACTGCCACTCGAGAATGAGGCTGAAGTCAAAAGAATTCAACACTATTAAAGAACTAGATGGTACCTAAATGTAAGTATAACAAAAGATGCAAAAACTTTCATGGAGAAAACTCTAACACCTTATTGAGAGACATGAAGGATAACCTGAATAAATGGAGATAGGACACGTTCCCGTATGGAAGCCAAGAGCTTAACAGCAAGCGTTCTCCTAGGTTTACACTATAAATTTAATAGATTCTATTAAAAATCTCTGGGGAGTTTTTTTCACTGACATGGATAAGCAGATCAGAAAGTTCATGCAGAAGAGTAAAGGCCCATGAGTAGTCAAAATAATTTTGAAACAGAGTAAGGATTCACCCTCCCAAGTCTCATCATAAATTAATAGTAATTAAAATACCCTAGTAACAGTATCTGAATAAACAGACCAACAGGACAGATTTTCTGGAAAACCCAGAAACATTACCATATGAACAGGAACTTGGAATATGACAGAGGTGACATTACAATCAGTAGGGAAGGCTGACTAATAAACAGCATGGAGACTATTTGCTAACAATATTCTCAAGGGGAAAGTTATATTCACACCTCACATCATGCACAAAAATAAACTTCAGATACGTTAAAGGAAAGTTGTAAACATTTAGACAAAATGTCGGAAAAATATGTGACATCCCAAAAGGGCAAAAAGCAAAAATCATGGAAAAGTGATAAATTGAACTACATAATTTTTAAAAACCTCTCAATGACAATTGACAACAAGCATGAGGTAAAAGGGCAAGCACTTAGAGAAGATATCTGGATCCTCCATTTCCAACCAAAGATAAGTACCCCAAATCTATAGTAAGTTCCTAAAAATAAGCAAGAAGAAGAAACATAATGAAACACCAAGAAGGCAAAGGACCTGAAGAAGCAATTAGCAGAGGAGGACATTTAACAGTCAAGAGACACATGAAAATGTGCTCGACTTCACTAGCAGTGGAGGAGACAAATCAATATTATTTCACAACTATTAGAGTGGGGGAAAATGTTTAACACTGATATTACCAACAATACCAGTTGGTGCGAACAGAGAAATAAAAACTTTCATCTGTTGCTAGTGGGAGTGTAAAATTATATAACCGCTGTAGAGAGCAATCTGGCAATGCCTGGTAAAGTTAATGTATAACCTCTGAACAATGACTCCACTTTTATGTATCTAGAAATTTCTGCGAGATACGTGGGCCCAAGGAGATACAAACAAAAGAACATTCTTTTCAGCACTCCATGAAATAGCTTTAAAAAGTGGAAATAAGCTACCTGACCTTCCTGGGCAAAATGGGGGAATAAAATGTGCATTATTTATATGATGCCATACTGCACAGCAGCTAATATGAGTGAACTAGTTCTTTGTCATTTGCATGGATAAACCCAAAATATATAATAAGCCAAAAAGATGTAAAGTAAGTATTCATATGTGATATCATTTATATAAAATGATAAAAGTAAAAGTAATAGTACATGTTATTTATAAATACATTAATGGTACCCAAATCTTGCTGGTTATTACTCACATCTCTGAGGTGGGGAGAAAGGAGCCTCCTAATCTAAGTGACCTAACACTATAACACCTAGAGAGGTCCTTGAATTTACGCATAAAAGATGAGAGTATTTTTTTTGAACTGAGCCATTGATGAGCACTATTATGTACAAAGCACTGTAAAGACATTTGGTGGGTTCTAGAATCAATGGCTAGTTCCTCTTCACTCAGGAATCAAGGATAATAACCCTCAATCAGCAGGGCCAAGAGAATGGCTCTGGCCTACCTCTTGTCTTCTGCAGATTCCAGGTTGTTCTCCGGCACCCAGCCTGGTTTGCACTGGAAAATCTCCTTCTTGTGTTTCCTTAGACATCTACCTGAAGTACGGCCTGGCACTCCAAGTTTTACCTGCTGATCTAGAGAAGATTCTATAGCTTAGCTCTACCTCTGACCCATGCCCAGGGCCTGTACTTGAGCTTTTCAGGGGGCTTCTGCTTTCCTGGCTGGGCCAACCTTTCTTCTAAAAGCTGCAATGATCGGCAGAGCGCCTTGACACTCCCTTTGGCTTGGAGTTCCAGAGCTGTGACCCTTCCTGAGTTCCTCCATTAAACATGCACATACTACTTTCATATTCACACAAACACATTTATATACACATACATACCCATACACAAACTTGCATGTACAAAGAAACATACACATACACACCTATACCACTCCTTTCTCTGCAATAGGACTTGGGCTTGCTTAATCACTCAAAATCCAATCTTGTGTAGGTATTGTATGGCAGATACGATTTTATAATGGAACACAATGGGAATAATAGAATTTACTATTCACGAACGCATAAATCTCAAATATCAATGATACCATTGAAACCATTATGACACAATAGGCCCTTCCTCTTACACAAGCTCAAATCCTGTGAATTTTTTTTTCACTCTCGGAGCAGACTTGATTCAATTATATTCTTCAGTTCTTACCCCATTACAATTACCATTATGTGAGGCCCCTCCCTAGTTCTATTTTACTTTACCTTTCCCCTTTGGGCCAATTCCACTCTTCCATCCCTCCCGTCCCTCCCTCACACGCATCCTCTGTAACGTGTTTGATGTCTGCCTGTTTATCCTATTGCTGGTCTTCTAGGATGCAGAGCAAGATGATGTTTATCTCTGATTCAGTACTCTGAGTCATTTTTATTAAACACCCTTAAAATTTTAGGTGTTGTGCTGGAGTGGCGTCTGCTGGGGCACCTAGAAGCCAAACGATGTGAACATCTGCTCGATTTGATGGTGGGTCCAGAGGTGTCTATTATATTATTTTCTTTATACACAGAACTCAGTTCATCAGATTGTACCCTTGAAGAAAAAGAACGTTCCTTAATTCAGGAAAATGTGCATTTGTCATGAATGAGTGTTTTTGTTTGCAAGGAGGGTGCGGTGACTGTGCCACGAAGAAGACCCCTTTCTACGGGGAGATGGCGGCTGGCCTAACCCCACGTGCGGCTGCTCCAGAACCGGCCCATAGGTGGCAGTCTCCCTTCATCGTTCCTGGACCGCAAACCTCAGAAGGTCGGACTGCAATCTAGGTTTCCTTTGCTCTTTTTTCCGGTTTCCTAAAATTTAATGTTCGCCCCACCAAACTCCCCTCCTCACCACAGCGGGTAGAGCCTACAGGAGGGGAGAGCAGCAGTGACCAAAGAAACTTCATCTGGATCCCGCCAAAGACAGAAGGGCGCGTGTGCCCTCCTCTTTAGGATCGTTTTAGAACTGCAGCGAAGCCCTCCTGCAGAATTGCTCTGTAAATGGCAAGAAGGAGTGTCTTTAGCTCAAAACAGAAAATAAAGCCTTCTTAAAATGTCATCATTTTTAAAAAGCAATCATGCCATTACAAGTCTTTATCCTCCGTGTTTTGTCTTGTCCCTCACCTCTCTGCCAACACACACCCACAGGTTTGGGATTAATCTTTGTGAATGGGTTGAGATCAGTCTTCCCCAAATATACCCGAGCCTTCACTTAGCCCCTCACAGAGCCTTGCCGACAAAATAGAGAAGAGGCAGAGGCAGAGATGAAGGGTGTGTGTGTGTGTGTGTGTGTGTGTGTGTGTGTGTGTGTAAGAATCCTCTCACCCCTCCTGTGCAGAGAATTCTAGCAGATAGGAAGTCCAAGGGAAACCAGATCAAGAAGAGGGTACCGCCTTCTCACCTTCCTTCTACCCCACTCACTCCACACCCAAGAAGAGAAGACAGGTGGGATACTAACCCAGTCCTAGGCTCTTCTAGGAGATCCTGCCCAATGGGCTTCTAATCAGCCAGCACCACACGTCTGCCCCCCATGCCCCACTGTTTATGGAGCCAAAGGGAGTTTCAATCATTAGCAAGTATAAAATCGCCTGAGGATTGTGCTTGTCTAAGATGCCAAATGGAATGGATCATTAGCATTTGTAAAACCCGCCTCAACAAAAATTAGAACCTAGTGCTGGGGTGGGTTTTGTGTATTCCACTTGAATTAACAAGCAGAATATCTTTTTAATCTTATTAACACCTGGGTTCTGAAAAAGACGCTGCTATGGAAAGGACTTCCTTGTCTATGCTGGAAGGAGGTTTTTTCTGCTTTTAAGTGCTTCTCCTCCCAGACTAGAAACCTAATTAGATGCCTTGTCTCCTCCTCCTTCCCCAGAGGTAGGTAGGACTCAGAGATTGGTGGTCAGGTTTGGAGGAAGGAAGTTACACTCAGAAGTCCAGAGTGTTATGGAAAGCATTCCTGGATCAGAGGTAGCCTCTTCTAAAGGGGGGCAAATTCATGTTTCTCCAGAAGACTAGAGCCTGGGTTGGTGGGGTGTCACTGGTGATGGAGGTGGAGGGGCTGGTGGAGGAGTGAAGGCAGAAGGGGTAGACATGGAGGGTTAGTGGAGGTGGAAATGATAGAGGTGGAGGGGTCAAGATGGAAAGGGGCAGGGGGTAAAAGAGAGAGTAGAAGAGGTCTTGGCCGTAACTTAGTTCAAGTTGGAACATGACAGAGCAGTGGCCATGATGGGGAAGCCTCTGCCACCACCAATAATCTTCTTTTAGGATACTGTCTGAGCTGTCTGGCCAGTGTATGGCATGCACCTGGACTCAATGGGTGTGGTTCTGAGGAACCAAAGCTGATTTCTTCTTACTGTGCTGACTTCAGGGGTGAAGGTCCCCATACTCTGGCTGGTGGTATTAGGATACTCCTATTGACTGGAAGCCTGTGAGATGGGCAGCCAGTCAGGAGTCCTGCCCTCTAGACCTAGATCCACAGGCTGAGGTCACAAATTGAGAATTTCTGAGATGGAAAGATCTGGTTATTTATGAGATAGACTCTATCAGGAAGGTCCATTGTATCAGTGACTGTATCCATTTATGATGTAGGAAATCATTGGTTGAAACTAATATTGTACAAATTTTGTAAAGCAAAACAGAATTTCAGGTTAATTTCTTCTATCTGAATCGACCCTGGTTAATTATACTTCCATGATGATTTACCATTCTGCATTTCCCATGACTTTGGGGTGCATGTCAACACGGGGAATGAATGCAGAACATCTGAGTGCATACAATCTTCTCTCTCTTTAGACCCTTTCCTTTGAAAAGCTCTGTGAATTCAGATTTTCTTTCTCATGTGCAAAAAGAACTGTTTAAAAGCACCTCCAATCCTAAAAATCTAGAAAATAAAGCCTTAGCAGGGTATTTAAATTCTGCTGGAACATGAGCCCAGCAGCCTTCCCACTTGGTCTCTTACCACTGACCTTCTATCGGAGTCTTCCCAGATCTTGAAACACTAGGAGCGTTTCCACACCTGTGTGTGTCTGCTGGCCCGGCTCACCCTACCCCACTTGCCAAGATCCCACTTCTTCCTCAAGGCCTGTCTCAAATTTCACTTCCTTGCTGAAGCCTGATCCCTCTGGAGTAAGTTACCCAGCCCTATTTTGTGCTCTCCAGGGCCCTTGGATCTTTTGTGCACACAGCCCTGTGGGTCAGCAGGCTGTGCACGTGGCTTTCTCCTTCAGGATCTTAAGCTCATGGAGAGGGTCATCCACATCTCAGTGCATCTCCTCTAATACCCGGCCCAACGTTGCCCAGTTAGAAAAGCTCAACAATTGTTGGTGAATTTGCAGTCGAACCACGTTAGCTTATAAAAATAAACACAATGTCAGGCCTAATCCTTCCCTATTCAATGTAAGAGGCGCCACTAATTCACTTTTAACAGAAGAAAATCAGTCATTTAAAACTAGAAATGAATTAGCTAATGAAGAGAAAGACAAAGAATGTGCAGTCCCTCTGAAATTCAAAGACTTGTCTGTGAAAATAAGGAAATACCGAATTTGGCAAATCAAATTAACAAAGTTAGAAGAAATTACAGTGGCTATTGTTGCCAGAGTCACAGGGAGACATACAGTGTCAGGACTGCTGGCCATGCAGTGAGGGCAGCCTTTCTCAAAGTAATTTTATAAAATGTCGCAAGAGCCTTAAAAATCTCCATTCACTTTGATCCAGTAACTCCAACAAGAATGTTTTGTAAGGTAGCAAGCTGTGATACAAATGAAGAATTGTGTTTATTATTATGTTCATTGCAACCAGCATGATTTATAATAGTGAAAAGTTGAAAATAACCAAAATCCCCAACACTATGGAAAAGGTTCAATAAAGATGGTGGATGTGGATAATAGTTTGCTGCTGTGCATTAAGATGCTTTTTAAAAACGCTTATTATCATGGGAAAACGCTTGTGATATAGTGTTAACTGAAAAAATAAGACCTAAAAGTGAATATACTTAAGATCTCAAATGTGATGTTACATATTTATGTGTATGCATATTTATGTACTATATATGTGCATATAACCTGTATTATTACCACTAGACACATGTGGCTATTGAGTGCTTGAAATTCGGTTAGTAAGAGATGCTGGAAGTACAAAACACACATTGGATTTCAAAGATTTAGTATGAAAAATAATAGTACCTCATTAATAATCTTTATATTGATTATATAATAAATGACAGTGCTGTAGACACATTGGGTTAAATAAACTCTGTTGTTAATCTCACCCATTTCTTTTCACTTTTTTTAAATGTGCTATTAGAAAATTTAAAATCACACATACAATTCAGAGTCTGTTTCTTTTGGACAGTGCTATATTAGACAACTGCATTTTTGAAATGAAGAAAATTACTAGTTGAGGTTACCCCTGGGTTTTAGAATTACAGGTGATTTTAGTTTTGTTTTTTTAAACTCTTCGGTCCTCTGTTTTCTGAATGAGCCTACATTTCTAGTGTTTCACTTCTTTTGGGGTGCGTTCTCCAACCTCCTAGATTGGTGCTAGATGCATGCATGACTTACTGTACTTCTTTTGTACAGCACTTACTAGAGTGAAATTACATGCTGTCTGATCATCTGATTCATGTTAGCCTGCTCAGCAGACCATAAGGTCCACGCATCTGGACCCATGTCTGTTTTGCTCACCTCTGTGTTCCCAGCAGTTAACAAAATGCATAATATACAGTAAGTACTTAATAACTACTGGATGAGGTTGCCTGGGTGGCTCAGTGGGTTAAACTTCCCAGTTCAACTCAAGTCATGGTCTCACAGTTCATAAGTTCAAGCCCCACATCAGGCTGTCAGCACAGAGCCTGCTTTGGATCCTCCATCCCCTTCTCTCTCTGGCTCACTCACTCTCTTGCTCGCTCTGTTTCTCTCTCTCAAAAATAAACATTGAAAAATTTTTAAATAAATACTATTGGATGGATGAATTAATGAATTAATGAACAAATGAATGAGTGAGTGATTAAAGAGAAAAGCATTCAACACCAGAAAAGCCCAAGTCACACAACTATAAAATCAAAGTAATTAATCATATAAGAAAAGTATTTGCAAACTCGAAACAGGAATGGTCAGAACAGATTTTGGAGCCACTGTGGCACCAGATTGGCTACAAGGAATGCAGTGATGAAGAACTCCAGCTGCTGTGCTCTGACTCTGTGCATGAGTTCTAAGGGGCTTTTCCAGGGGCTCCTGGCCAATGACCAAGTGCAGTGGGGCCCATTCCTGCATGAGGTAGGACTCTTCTGACTGGCGTTTGAGCTCAAGGCCTTGCCAGAAATAACTAATTAAGTAAATAACTAACTAACTTCCTCTCTCCCTTCCCTCTTTCTCTCCCTCTCTTCTTCTCAGGGGTCAGACCTTAATCACCATCTGATTTCCCCATTTTCCCCAATAAGTCATTTGAGCATCTTATCTCATTTGGAGTTTGCTTCTCAGAGGACCCAAATTTGCTCCCAAAATTTAAAAATAAATGTCATTTACTTATTTGAATGGGCAATCATACATACTGTACAAAATTCAAACAACACATAATTTACGAGGGTGTATTAGAAAAGGAAAGTTGCGGGGTACCTGGGTAGCTCAGTAGGTTGAGCATCTGACTTCCACTCAGGTCATGATCTCGCAGTGAGTTTGAGCCCCTCATCAGGTTCTGTGCTGTCAACACAGAGCTTGCTTCAGATCCTCAGTCCCTTTCTCTCTGCCCCTCCCCTTCTTCCTGTCTCTTTCAAAAATAAGGAGAGGGGCGCCTGGGTGGCTCAGTCAGTTAAGCCTCCGATTTCGGCTCAGGTCAGATCTCACGTTTGTGGGTTCGAGCCCCGCGTCAGGCTCTGTGCTGACAGCTAGCTCAGAGCCTGGAGCCTGCTTCCAGTTCTGTGTCTCCCCTCTCTGCTCCTCCCCCTCTCATGCTCTGTCTCTCTCTGTATCAAAGATAAATAAAACATTAAAAAAAAAATAAGGAGATGGAGAAGGAGAAGGAGAAAGAGAAGGAGGGAAAGAAAGAAGAAAAGGAAATTGCTCACATTCCTTTCCTTCAGTCACCTAATTACCTTCTAACTTACCATTCCTCTCCCAGAAGTCAATCTCTGTTCTACTTTTCCATGCTAATATACACTATTCTTACATTGCCTTAGTCACTTGAGAGTGTATATTGACTAATGCTCTGTGACTAAATATATTACACCTCATTCTTGTTATCGCTTAATCTGATTCCATTGTATTTACCTGTTTCCACATTGAGGAATATTTAAATATTTTTAATCTTTCACCATGATTACTGTACTGTTGTAGTTTGTCTTTTCATTTACGTACAAGTTTATCTGTATGTAAATTCCTATAGAAAATTTCTAGAAGTGGACTTACTGGATCAAAAAATAAGATACGTTCCATTTTACTGCTGAATTGCTCTCCACAGAGCTTAGAGCAATTTATATCTTCAGTAGCATGACCTCACACTCTTGCCAACACGCTATCAAACTTTTCCTCTTTGCCAGTATGACAAGTTAAAAATGCAGTTTTGCATTTCTCTTATTATAAGTGAAGTCAAAAATCTCTTCCTACCTTTAAGAACCATTGTATTCCTTTTCTGTGAACTGTAGGTTTCTATTCTTTGCTCATTACTCTACTGAGTGTTTTTACTTTTCTAAAATTTATTTGTAAACATTCTTTATACTTTAAGAAATTTATTCTTTGGTTAAGATTTCAGCATGCTAGATTTTTCCCAGTTAGAAGTTGACTTGTCTTTGTTTATGGTGTTTTGTTTTGTTTGGTCAGGAAGAATATTTTAATTTTAAAGTTAGCTAAATTTATCATTCTTTGGGGCACCTGGGTAGCTCAGTTGAATAAGTATCCAAGTCTTGATCTCATCTTAGGTCATGTGATCTCATGGTTCTGAGTCTGAGCCCACCATGGGGGTCTGTGCTGACAGTGCAGAGCCTGCTTGGGATTCTGTCTCTCTCTTGCTCTCAAAATAAACATACAAACTTAAAAAAAAATCATCCTTTAAAATTTTATTTTACGTTTATTTATTCTTGAGAAGCAGAGACAATGTGCAAGTGGGGGAGGGGCAGAGAGAGAAGGAGACACAGTATCTGAAGCGGGCTCCAAACTCTGAGCTGTCAGCACAGAGCCCAGGTGGGGCTCAAACCCACAAACTGTGAGATTATGACCTGAGCTGAAGTTGGACACTGAACTGACTGAGCCACCCAGGCACTGCCCCCAAATATCATTTTTTTAAAGACTGCTACATTTTGAGGCATACTTAGAAAGGCTGTCTTCATTTTGTGATTATTCTTAAAATAATTCCAAGAAATATTTCTGAACCTTATTTTTAAAATATTTTTTAAAAATTGAAAAAATTATTCCATGTTTTCTTCTTCTCTTCCTTCCTCCTTCCCTCCCTTCTTTCCTTTTAAATATTTTATCTTTTCATCATAATTAATGTTGGTATAAGGTGTGAGTTAGGGATTCGTGCAAGAGACTGACAGTTATTAACCCAAATCCATTTCCCCTTCTTAGTTACAAAGCTAGACTACATTTTCCCTCTTCTCTTGAAGTTAGGTGTGGACATGTGACTGAGTCCTGGCGAATGGAATGTGAGAGGAGTAGTGAGAGCCCCTCATCCTCTCTCTTTCCCTATCTGCCATGTCCACTCGCCATGGAGAAGACTGGGGATCTAGAACAGTGCTGTCCAATAGAAATATATGTGAGCCATAAAAGCGAAACATATTTATCATTGTACATTTTCTTTGTACCATATTCAGTAAACAGACACAGGCAAAGTTAATTATAATAATCTATCTTATTTAACCAAATATATATCTAAAATACACTCATTTGAACAAGTAGTCCCTAAAATGTATTAATGAGTTTTTCCTTTCTTTTCATACTATGTCTTTGAAATATGATGCGTATATTTACTGCACATCTTACTTTACAATGGCCACATTCCAGGTGCTCTACAGTCATATGAGCCTAGGGTCAATATTCTGGACAGTTCAGCTCTAGAGAATATCCACATGAACAGAGTTTGGGTCCCTGAATGACCACATGAAAAAGGGTACAACAGTAACAGCCAATTGCATTTTATATACACAAGAACAAACCTTAATTGTGTTAAATCCCTGAGAATTTGGGGTTTGTTATAGCAGTTAGGGTAACTTTATGTAACTAATATAGGATCCTAATCTACTTTTTCCAATTGGCTACCAATTTGTCCCAATACCACTTATAGAATAATTGATTATTTTAATCAGTTATTTGAAAATCACCTTTCTCATGTTCTATGTATTCATATTTTAGGGTTTATTCCTGGGCTTTCAACTCAGATTTATTCATCAATCAACCAATATTGACCTATTTATCACTAGTATCACACTGTTTTAACTATTACAGTTTTCTTATTCCCTGTGGTAGGCAAAATTCTAAGTTGACTCCCTAGATTCTTGCTCCCTGATGTGTGTGTTTATGTATGTATGTATGCATGTATATATATGTGTGTGTGTGTGTGTATATATATATATATATGTACTTTGTAATCCCTAAGATTTGTGAATGATGGGCTAGTCACCCCCATAATTAAGTTATATATTTGTTATAGTTAAGTTTAAGCAAGGGAGATTATCCTGGGTGGACCTGACCTATTCAGGAAAAACCTTAAGTAAGAGTTGGCTCTACCTATAAACAGAGTCAGAACATGAGAGGAAATCAGTATCAGTGAGATTCCCCACTGCTGGCTTTGAAGATGGAGAGGGCTCTGTGGCCAGTAATATGGGAAGCCTCTAGGAGCTAAGAGTTCTTGGCAAACAGCCAGTGAGGAAATGGGGTCTTCAATCTTACAACCATAAGGAACTAAAATCTCACAAAAGTCTGAATGAAACTGGAAGCAGATTCTTGTCCAGTCCATACTGCAGAAGGAAGTGCAGCCTGGTGGACATCTGAATTTTAGTCTCACTAGCGCCTGAGCTGAGAACGCTGCTATGCCACGCCTCAACTTCTGACCTACAGAACTGTGAGCAAATAAATAGGTGCTGTTTTAAGCTATGAACTTTGAGTAATTTGTTATGCAGCAATAGAAAACTAATACACCTATTACATCTATTCTTTGGAATTTTTTTCTGGTTACTGATTTTTTTCAGATAAACTATATAATGAGCTAATCTAATTGTAAAAGATTATTCTGATAGTGTTTTTATTGTCATTGTTTGACACTTAGAGATTAACTCAGGGAGAATTGACATGTCTATGATGTCAGATATTCCTATCCATGAACATAATACGTCTTTCCATTTTTTCAAGGTCTTCATTTGCACTTGAAAGTTTTCTCAACATAGTCCTTGCACAATTTCCTTTAAAATTTATTGAATCTATGTTTTTGTTTCTATTGTACATGAGGTCTTTTTACCCATCACATATTTAACTGGTTATTTTTCCTACATAATCAGATTACTAATTTCCTAATGTTATCTCTGTACCAAACTTCATAAATAAAATTTCTTATTATTTATATTTTTAAATGGATCTCTTGGATTCTTTAGGTAAGCAACATTATCTTCAAAGTGATAATTTTACCTCCTACTTTCAAGTTTTTATGTCCCTAGTTTTTTTCATCTTGTTCAGTTATGTCAGCCAGTGCCTATAATCAACTGTGAAATAATAATACATATTTTTAGCTTTTTTTGGCTTTAATAGAATTGTTTCTTTTATTCTGGACTTTTACGTCAATATTCATAAGTAAGATTGGGCTCTATGATTTTATTTATTTGGAGCTCTCATTGTTGTCAAGTTTTAATATCAATGTTCTATGGGTCTCATAAGATTAGGCCCCTTTGACTTTTTTCCTTTTTTCTGAAGCAGTTTAGCTTGTATTGAAGTTACCTGTTCCTTAAAAATTTCATAGAACTTGCCTAAGAAACTATATGGACTAATTGCTATTTGTGGGTTAGTTCATTAATAATTTTGTAATTCCTCCATGTTAATTGCTTTGTTTAGATTTTCTTTCTGCTCTGACCAATTTTGGCAATTTATATTTCTGAGGAAAACATCCATTTTACTTGCATATAATTCAGCAAACTTATCACTTATGATTCCATTTCCTCTAAAAATGCTGTATATTTGTGTTCGTCCTCTTTTCTTGATTAGATTACCTGACATCTATATGTATTTTTTTCCACTGAAGAAACAGGTCTTGATTTCATTTATTCATCAGTATTACAATTTTGGGGTTTTTTTTTAATGTAAAACAGTAGGCTTTGATCGTTAGTGTTTTTTCCATCTGCTTGCCTCAGTCTTATTATTCTTTTTTTAACATCTAGTATTGGACCTTTATTTTTATTCTTCCTTATTTATCTATATAAATATTTAACACTTTGAATTTATTTCTGAATGAGATTCCCAATGAGAGCCCCAAATGAATAAAATCAGAAGGATTTAGCTATATTCTGTAGTTCTGACATGAAATATATAGTAGTATCATTACTTTGTAGATTTCCTATGCTTTAATTTCCTGCTTGATCAAAGAGTTGATGGATCCAAATGATAAGGTTTTTAGATTTATAATTACTTAAAAATGAATTTTGTTGAAATATTGTTAGAGAATTTGACCTGCACTATTTCTATATTTTTCAAGTAAATGAAATATTCTTTAATATAAGGTCACATTTTTGTGACTATTACATGGGTTCTCTAAAGAATACATATTCTCTAATACATGAATATATATACATGAGATCTATCTTATTATGTTACATAGAACTTTACTATTTTTATTTATTTTTTAATTTTTTAAAAATGTTTATTTATTTTGAAGGATAGAGACAGAGTACGAGCAGGGAGGGGCAGAGAGAGAGAGAGAGAGAGAGAGGAGGACACAGAATCCAAACCAGGCTCCAGGCCCTGAGCTGTCAGCACAGAGCCTGACGTGGGGCTCGAACCCACAAATCATGAGATCATGACCTGAGCCAAAGTCAGATGCTTAACCGACTGAGCCACCCAGGGACCCCTACTATTTTTATTTTTATGTATCTGTCTGAGCTCAGATAAAAACATTAAAAACTCTTACCATTAATATGTTTCCTTCTCTTCTCTTTATGTTCTATAGCCTTTGCTTCATGAATTTTTTGCTATTTTATTAACTACATATTTATAATTGTTAGATCTCTGTTGTGACTTACACCTTTATCATTCTAAAACAGCATGCTCTGTTTTAATACTTAATTTAACGCTGAACTTAGTGCTTCTTGCTTTATATTCAACCTTGTTTAATTGGGGTATGTTAATCCCATTTTCCTATTATTTGTCTTTGTTTTGTCTGATTTTACCTGTCTTTTTGCTTTCAAGTTTTCAAAGACACACTTCAAGTTTCAAAGACATGTGTGTTTCATACATATACATATCCCATAGGGACATTTTACTTTAATATCTAGTTCAGCCTGGCCATTTCTAACCATGGGATGTTCTCCCTACTTTCTGCCCCTTGGCTCCAATACCAACTCCCTCTATTTCTTTCTTCAGATATTTCTGTTCTGCCTCCTTGTGAACTAGCATGTTAGTCTCCCTCGCCATGGGCATCATACTAGACCACAGTAAATGCCCTCTGGGCCTAAATCAAAATGCAGAACACTTACTTGAAAATTGAGTATGAATATGTTATGTGTATGCTCCTACTTCAGTCTCATGAGTAACGTTTACATAAACAATACAATACAAATGTACACATATTTGGCTATTTTGGGTAGAGACCCGGGAAGGAATATTATATTTAGGAGATTTCCATTTGAGAAGCCACTGAAATTGACATCATTTTACCTAGGGTAAGTAAAACTATTAGATACTAAATAGACACGTATTTGAAGCATAAAAGCAAATGTTTGTTCATGGTAAGAGTAGTTACTAAAAACTATGTTCTGATAAAAGTTCTAGGATTGTTTCAAGTATCTACTTTTGTGTAACAAACTATCCCAAAATTCAGCAGTAAAAGACAGCCATTGTAGTATATTCAAACACTCTGTGGATCAGGAATTTGGAAAAGGCCAGGGAAGAACAGCTTGTTTCCACTTCAAAATGTCTATGGACTCAGCTGGAAAAACTGGGAAGTGGAGAGACTCAGTAACTAGGGATAGAAATCATCTGGAGGCATCGTCACTCATTTGTCTTGTTGACCCTCAGTTGGGCCTGTTAGCCAGAACACTTACACCAGGGCTCACAACGTGGCTGGGACATCCTCACAGTTTGATGACCTTGGACTTCTTAATGGCAGCTCAGGGCTCCAATTGCAAGAATCCCAAGAAACCTACCAAGGTAGGCGCTTCATTGATTTTTATGACCCAGAACCAGAAGATACAGAGTGTTATTTTGGCCTTACTCTATTAGCCAATAGCCATTAAAGTTAATCAACAAGTCACAAAGGCCCACAGGGGAGGTGATAGTCACTCTACCTCTCAATGGGATGAGCATCAAAAATTTTCGGACATACTTTTTTTCATTTGTTTAATGTTTATTCTTTTTTTTTTTGAGAGACAGAGAGAAACAGAGTGCAAATGGGGGAGGGACAGAGAGAGAGGAAGACACAGATACTGAAGCAGGCTCCAGGCTCTGAGCTGTCAGCACAGAACCTGTCATGAGGCTTGAGCTCACGAGCTGCAAGATCATGATCTGAGCTGAAGTTGGCCACTTAACAGACTCAGCCACCCAGGTTCCCCTTCAGACATGTTTTACATCCACTGCATTCACAGTCTCATCACTGGACTCTGTCTCTCTCTCTCAATCACACACAATCATACCCATACGCACAAACTTACACGGTTGCTTATTAACACTAGCTCTCACTGTAACTAAATTATAGTGGTGGTGGTTGTGGCAATTTGTAAACAAAAACACCAAACAGTGAATAACAAATATAATATTATTCCCATTCCCCAAATACCTACAAAACACAAAGACAGAAATTTTAAATGAAACTAAGAAGATAAAAAACCAGAGTCATCACAAGAGTTCTATAACTTGCCTCCTTTTTAATTTTCCATGTGCTAGGCTGGCTTCAGAGCCTCCTTGGCTTCACCCTCATTAACTTTTTCCTCAAACATGCCAGGTCTTTTCCTTCCTTGACATAAGGATTGTGTATATTTTGCTAAAATTTACTCCAGATGGATGCAATATTTTCTTTCTTTGTTATTCCATGATTGTACCTTTGCTGTAACCACACCAACTTCCCATCCATTATGATTACTTTGTTTCTCCCACTCAATACTTCATTTAATGGGCATTTATCAAGCACTGGCCATGTGCCAATCTCTGCAGTAGATACCCAATGACAGGTAGAGCCTGGCTATACTAAAGTACTGGGTATCTGTAGGAAGCTGGTGTGAGATTCCAGGTGCTAGGGGAAGATGCCCCCAAATGATAGATAAGGAAGAGTTAGCAAGGCATGGAGGTAGATGGGGCAGGTGGCATCAACAGACCAACCAAAAGGATGTAAACAATGGCTATGAAGGAAAGGGAAGGCTTCAGCTAGAGAAGAGGAGTGGTTGAGACTCTACCAGTTGCAGATGTTTAAGGTGATCCACTCCTCTTCTTGCATGAGGGTTCTTAGAGCCATACAAGGGAAGGAGGGACTTTGCCATTTGGTTGATGGAGGCCATTGATCCCAGAGATATCAAAACACACTATTAACATGATCCACTTTAATAAAGATGCTCAAGCTGGTGGGGTCTTATAGTAATATCTATTTGAGACAAATGTAGCTTTTGGTCTCAAAAAGAATTAAGTTAACAACAAAGAGTAGATATATAACAACGAAAAAAAAAATACAGAAGACAAGCACAGGATAGTTTGTCCTTGACTTCCCTATTACCATTTATAATGTCCATGAGCCATGTCCTTAGCCTCTGTTAATTGAGTCCAATGAAAAAGAGCCTATCCTCCCTGAAGATGGCCTTCTCCTGTGTCTTTGACTTTTCTGTTTTAGTCTTTCTCTCTGTTTTCCTCTTTTTCCCCTTATCCCTTGCCTAATGGTATTTTTTTATGACTCTTGTGAGGCTCACCTCTCTTCATATTCTGGTTATTCATCAATAGCCTTAGCCTCAACTACTACCTATCATCTGCTGTCTTTGATCAGCTTCTTCAAAAACAGAGCCTGAGGCAAGGATTAAGTACCAAAACTTTATTTGGGAAGTGAAGCAGGGAAGGAAGTAAATGCAAGATGATGCATCATCACACTAGTCATTGCTTCACAATGAACTGTAAAGAGGCACACAGGTTATTAGCAAGTATGTCTGCTTGACCATGTGGATATTTCCAAAGATGCTAACAGGACATACTATGCTTTATCTTAGTTCATAGGACATAGAATTTTCCTTTGCTCTCCTATTACCCTTTGGTCATCATTTACTCTATGGGGGGTTAGCCCCCCCCCCGCCATTTTCAGATTATATCATTGGCCTCTTTGGTGGCCATTTGGAATGCCAGGGCACAAGAGCCGTGATGAGCCATTGCATCCAAGCCTGGAAGTGTTGGGGGGAGCCATAATCTATAGTATAGTATCAGTATGTTGTCATTTGGCATTACTGTGTGATGGCAGCCAAGGAGAAGGACCTGGCATAATTGCCTAAGTGCAAGCAGATTCAGGCAACAGATGATGACCCCATTTGGAGCAGAACAAGTGGTTGAGAGGTCTAAATAGGCAGTGGTGACAAGAGAATCTGAGGCGGTACATAACATGCATGTCCCATGCACAGGATAATTCCCAAATCTATATCTCTGCTTTGATTTCTCTCCCCATCCCTAGACCTACATTTCCAGAAAGAGGTCCCAATAGCAGTTCAAAATCAATGTGCCCCAATACTAACTCATTATTTTATCCTTCCACCAAAACATGCTTCCTACCACATTCCTTACCTCAATGAAGAATGTCACCATCCACTCATAATTAAGAGAACTGTATCTAGAATTGCACTTTATTCTCTCAGAGATCCAATCCCTTCTAATCCTGGTTGCCTTGACATTTCTCCATGCTGTCAAACAGCTGTATTTTTAAGGACAGCTTTTATGGTTGTTCTTGACAGGAAGGTAGTCTGTTGGGAACCACTCCCTTATAGCTAAAAGCAGAAGGCCTTTGCAAACCTTCCTAACACAATATTATTTAAAGAAGAAGTTTATTATAAGAAATCTATATGACAAACATTTACTGTGCAGTTTATGTAATGTGAAAATCTTACTTCATGAAGCAGGATCCATTTGACTGCAGTTGAGAGAAAACATGATGCAAATGTCTTAATGGGTTAAACAAACAAACAAAAAATATTTTGCTCATATAACTGAAAATTTCAGGAGAAAGATAATTGTATACAAGATTTCAAATAAAGTTTATTAGGATCCAGTTTTATCTTCATCTCTGCTCTGCTTCATGTAGAATAATGGTAAAGCCCTTAATATTTTTTATGTCTTTATCTTATTTTGAGAGAGAGAGAGGCAGAGAGCGATTGGGGGAGGGGCAGAAAGAGAGGAAGACAGAATCCAAAGCAGGCTCCAGGCTCTGAGCTGTCAGTGCAGAGCCCGACAGGAGGCTTGAACCCACGAACCATGAGATCATGACCTGAGCTGAAGTTGGATGCCCAACTGAGCCACCCAGGGACCTTGGCAAAGCCATTTTTAAACAGACTTATGAATATAAGATGGCTGTCAGCAACTCCCTGAACTACATGATTCCAGGTCCACACTCAGCAGAAAAAGGAATGTCTTTGTCTTGACATACCTGGGAAAATCTCATTGGCTCTAGTTGGGTCACTGTGCATTCCTAAACCAATCACTTTGCCTAAGGAAATTTGATAGCATGATTAACCTAGGCCCAGGTCACTTCCTTGATTCCCAGGCCAGGGCTAGATTCAGTTCCTCCAGAAACCCATAGACTGAGAACGGAGTTAGTGGTAGCTCCCAAGCAAGAAGTTAGGATGCGGTTCCCAGGAGAAAGGTGAACTGATATTGGACAACTGAAATAACAATTGCTCACTTCCCTGGCCAAATCCAGTCTCTAAATCCACATTGCCTAAAGTTATGTGGAAGATCATAGTCTTCCTGCTTTGGCCCTCTAAAGCCATATCCATGATCCTGGTTCTGGATCTGAGACCCAACTCCCTTCACACTGCCACGTTCTTTACAATCATTCTCTTCAGGACACACATGCAGCTCTTCCAACAGTAGCGTGTCCCTAACCTGTGTGATCCCTTCTTCCTGCTACTCTGATGTCTTAGCAAGAATTGGGATGGGGTATTAGGATGATGACATGGTTTTATTCCCTCACTGTCACCATTTTCCTTTTCTCTCACTATCTCAACAGAACAAGAGTCAGATGACCAGATTTAGCTCCCTAATTCTGCCATTTACTGCTGTAATTCCAAAAAACTTACTTATCCACTCTGAATCTCAATGTCCACAACTGCAAATGGGATTGACACTGTTCGCTTTACTTCTTCCAAGGCAATGTCTCTAAAAATAGTTGCCTAAAAGAGGAAGAGGAAGAGGAAGAGAGTGACAGGTCTGGAGACTTCATCCTTTTGAATGGCTGTTGAGGTTCCTGGTGATAGTTCTGATAGAGACATCTTAAATCGTGGGATTTTTCAAGCATGTCAATGATTGTGAAGGCTAAATGAAATATTTTGAAAATGTTTATAGACTCTAAAGCTCTTAAGAGATGCTCAGTTGTATGATGGGGCCCAGATAGTTCATTGAAAAGCTCTTGTTCTACCTTAAGTGTTGTTTGTATGTAACACTTGTCAAGGGTTTCCACCCTACGAAACAAAAGCACAAAAGTTTCACTGAAGTCCTCTGGCCTAATCCTCTTAAGAGTCATTGAAACCTCTCTGAATTGATCCAAAGGTAGTCAAGTACCTTCTTAAAACAGGAGGCCCCTTCACATTTTCTTGCTGTTTCTATTTCTGACAAACTCACTCAAGTGTTCCTTGCTACCCATCACCATTGTTCACACACAACACTTGGAGCCGGAGATTTTGCTGAAGGTCACAGTGCCAGGAAATGGTTGCACAGGGATCTTTCTAGAATCTTCCCTAACTCCACATGGCCATGAGAAGCTAAGACTGCATAACCACAATGATGCAGGCTGTGGGGCAACTGAAAATCATAATTTTGATCCACATCTTGTGGAAAGAAGGGGAAGAAATGTCTGAATAATGGTTGCATACATAAGGAGTGGTAGGTCTGGTAGTGGAATCAGGAAGATTAGCTCTTTGACTGGTGTGAGTGCATAACCCAGAACTGAAGTCCTACAACTAAATACCTTAATGATCTTTGCATATGCAGAGCCTAGCACAGTGCCTGACTTAGTGGATATCATTGGACTGATGGCTGGGGTGGAAAGAACAGATAGATTTAAGAGATACTCTGGATAATAGGTAGATAGCACTAATGAGTGGATGAACTTGAAGGATTAAAGGTAAAAAAAGAGCAAACTCTGGCTTTGGGTCTGGGGAGCTGGCAGACACAGGGATGTTTGGGTAGGGCAATTAAGAATCCAATGCATGGCTTTAGTTTGAAGTGATGATAAGTAAGCTGCTGAAACCCTATCAGAGGTTTTATAATATTATGTGAAAATCTTATATGAAATTCTCATAGGTTTTGATGATAAAATATTAAGCCAATAAAATACTTACTACAGAAATATTTCTTTAGACATAGATCACAGACTGCTGGATAACCCTTCCCTGCTTCTTTTTCACTAAGAGAACTCTAATTTTGTCTGCGGCAGCCATGAGCCAGGCTGTTTATTTCTATATTCTTGCCTCCCTTGCCAGATGACCATCAAACTAAATCTAGTGAATGAGGTATAAGCAGGAGCTATTGGGTGGGACCCAACTAACTGGCATGCACAGTTTGCTCTTGGCCCTTCCCCTTTTTCCATTTGCAGTGTGGCCCTGATGGCTAGAGTTCCAGTAGCCATCTGATGTCCATGAGGATGGAAACCACATGCTAAGGATGGCAGATGGAAGGAAACTGGGCCACGAAACTACCATACCAAGCCTAAGGTTTCTGTGTAACATGAGAAATAAAGCCTCTAATTTTTTATGTTTGCTTTTCATGTCTTTGTTACTCACTGCCAAGTACAATTTCTTGTTGATATACCATTATCTTAAAAATGATGAAAAACCTTTAGTCTCAGAATGAGTTTTAATGTTTTGTGAAAGTAATAACAAGAATAAGGCATTAGTACCTGATTCAGAGTAATAAGCATCAGCCCTATGAGTATGCCTATCATATAGAAAACCTGAAGAGAAGCCTTTGGGGAGCCCTCTGAGATTAGTCACTAATACAGCCCATGGCCTACTTGTACCTCTCTTCTAAAAGGCTGAGGAAACAGCCTGTCTCAAACAAAATTCAAGGTTATAACACCTGTTTGTGATTATCAGTTTGAACTCAAAACCACCTGTAATTCTAGTGACAAGGAGTCTAATAAATTCCAATAGCGTCCCATCTCTTATTGTGGTAGAATTTAGTCCGTACCAGTCACATCCTAAGGAAATCACAGTTAATGAGGGGAAGAAGCGAGTTGTCCATGTCCATTTCAGTCTCTATCTTAGCTCTTATAACTGAGTGGAAGATTTTTGTTTGATTGAAGGCACAGGTCAGTAAAGTCTGGTTCAACCCTGGCTCCATCTCATGCCCAGCTCCAATCAGCCACTGACCACCTGATTAGCCAGGCCTAATTCCATTTTCCAGGAGACAGTCTCTGCTTTGTCCAGCCCAATCTGTAGATGGCTCTCCGCAGTCAAGGGTGAGGCTGGCCCTTTTGATGTAAAGCTGGCTCAGAAGAACACCCCCTGTGGGTTTGGCCAGGAGCAGTAGCAATTCTTAGAGCCAGGGACGATGGGCGAGGGGTGGGAGGGAGTCTAGATGAAACCCAACTGTGGGTCATGAGGAGCAAATAGCATGGGCGTGCATGCCACAGATAGTTTCCTGCCAAAATGCAAATGCACACTCCGGAAGGTACCACAGTCAGAACGTATCTGGTTTCATCCCTGAAGCTTTGGGCATCATTTCCACACTATTCTCAACCTAAGAGTTGAGCTTCACTGTGCCAATAGTTTTTAGTTCATTACTCATGCACCTAAATACTTCTCTTTGAAAGATAAATTTCTTTTCTCCAGATTCATTCAGCTGATCTAGTAGGCAACCAAAACACCTCTAAAAAAGAAAAAGAAAATAGAAAAATCTCAACCCTTAATTATATCGCTCCCTTAAAAAAAGGATACCCCAATAAACTGATGTTCACAAAGCTTCCTACACACCTGATTCACTTAGAACAAACTCACAGTCAAGGGTGAGCTCTTTTAGGAGCTGCCTCTGAAGTTCTTGCCATCCTGAAAGTTTTAGAACTTCAGTGTCCTGTTGTTAAACAGAAATAAAACATGCTCAAAAGTCTTGTCTGAGCAACATTATTGTCTCCAGGCACATTCAGAGGGACAGGCAAGCATAGCGCCTGACTCTAAGACTAGTGAAGAGTGAGTATAGACAGACACTTCTCTCTTGACTTGGGAATAATGTGTGTTGATGAAGTCCGACACGGGCAGCCTCTACGGCTCCTCTCTCAGCACAAGTGCAGAGCATTTATACGTCATGTCACACACATTCTCTCATTTCCTAGTTTGCTGGTGCCAGTCAAGTGACCTCCCATAGCTCCAATCCTACACAGTGTAATTTCTGCCAGGAAGGCGCGCATGGCCTCATAGGGCCTCCTGCCCTCAGTTTTGCAGTTAAACTCTGTATCCCTCTAGTTTCCATTCACAGGCCTAGCTCTGATCCTGCAGCTTTCCACATAGACTCTGTGTTTTTTTCATTTTCGTGATCATTTAATTACATAAAGACCACCATCAAGTCACCCCACTGAGTATTCCTTTTTACAGGCCATGTAACCCCTGACATAGACTTTGATTTTCAGACTATTTACCTTACCTCCCATCTGTCAATGACTCTCTTAAAGAGCATTCTTTTGGAGCTCAGTGCCCACATAGCTGTGCATGCAAGCTCACGGTGAGTCCTTCTAGGGCCTACACCTCTGTCATAGAGCCTATGGTTGCACTGTTTGTCAACCTCAGTCACATTGAGCCTCCAGTCAACCGAAACTTGTCAATATTCTCCAGTCTAAGCATGTGACTTTTGCTTTCCCAAATCCTTTGGTTTTGCTTTGCTTTGTTTTAAATAGGCTCCTCCCCAATGTCGGGCTTGAACTCACAACCCTGATATCAAAAGTGGCATATTATTCTATTGACTGAGCCAGGCAGGCGCCCCTCTCAAATCCTTCCTAAGAGTAAGAAAGATGTGGACCAATAACAAATGCTGCCTCTGGTGCAATTATTGTTAAACCTGAGTGTGGTTCTGCCCATTTACCTTAGAGGTTTCATCCCAATGTTCCAACTGGTCTCAAGTTCATCTAGAAACCCAATCCATCATGTGGCATTATAAGCTACACTCTCCAGCTGTGTGGCATTCACAAACTTGATGGGTTGGTTTTTATTTCTTTATTCCAGCCATGAATACATTGCAATAAAAGTTGGCTGAATAAACCAGGGGAATGAGCAGATGTGATCCAATTTCTCTCATGCGGGGTCTGCTCAAGGTCATACAACTGACCTACACACTGTGGAGCTGGCACTGGAATTCCAGTCTCCTGAAGCCCAGGGTGGAAATTTTCCCACAGTGCCATGCGGCTGCTGTGAGGGATGCTCACTTCCCACAGGCCCTGCTATATCTGAAGGGATGCCCATTATCCATTCAGCAGGTAGGGTCTCCCCACAGATTTCAGGACAAGAATCTATGTCTATTATCTTGTGTTGGCTGACACCGAAGTCTATAGTCAATAACAAAGTTGTTTCCTACTCACTCTCACTTCTACACTTCAAGAGTTTCTGACCAAACCCAGCCAGATCCTTCCCCTCCACAGGCCTCCCTATACGTGTCCAGGTCACCACATGGGACAGACGTGATCTAAGCTAGGTGTTAAGAGAGTCAGGCCCTAGTGCTCATCTACCATATTAAATTCCTTGACCTTGTTTGATATAAGCCATTTACTTTCTAATCATCTGTTTTCTCACCTAAAATAAGGGACCACTCCACCCTACCGTACAGGGTTGATTTGAGCATTAGAGGAAGAGAATGAATATAATTTTTTTTTGAAAATTATCTAATGCTTTGCAAAGTTTATTGTTATCAAATGAGCACATAGAACTACAAAATGACTCAGTACCTTTTAAAATTCCTTTTTAAAGCAGCTCATTGTATCCTAACCTATTTATTCATTTCTTTCTCTTTTTTCTCTTAAAGTCCCAACAAAAACTGAATATTAAGAATGCATGCAGGGAGAGCACTGAATACAAATTAGCTATGCAATGTTCTGGAGTCACTTTGGCAGGGAAATGATACACCTATTAAAATACCCCAGTCAAGGCTGGCACGTACTCTGCTGATAACCCCAGCAGGCAACGACCTTGGCACCATTACAAGGGCAATATTTTCAAATGGATGAACTATTCCTGAACAAAGTGTCCAGTGTACTAGGAATAAACAGGCTTTTCATCAACCAAGCCTGTGTGTTTTCTGGTTCCAACAACCTTCCCCAGAGATAGTATTGGAAAGTGGGGAGGACCAAGAAGCAGCACCTCCTAGAAACCTGCCCAGTCTTGCTCATCTGTGACTGAATTGGCCTCCAAACCTCCATCCTCTCTTCTGAAAGTTTCATGACTTCTTGAGTGCACTTTTTCAAAAGTTAGAACCCAGCACCACGCATTGCTCTTCTGGTCAGGTCTTAAGGTACTCCTGGTAGGAGAACAACTTGGGGAATCAGCACCTCCCCCCATCCCCACCCCACCCAGTGTAAAATGGATCCCTGGAGCCTCATGAGCAAGAATCCGTGCTGAAGACTCACACAGGATGTCATAAGTGTCTGTGAGTCCAATGCTTGGAGAAGGTGACAAGTCTGCCAGGAAAATTCAAAGTAGAATACCCAAGAGACTTTGAAGACAAGATTCTTAAATGAAAATTTTGGGGAGAGCAAGAAAAGGCTCCAGGGCTTGTCCAGGAATGAAGCACACATGCAAAACTCAATTGGTGAGGCTTGTTTCCTAACCTGTGCCAATGAGGTTATAGCTGGCCATTTAGCTATTCGTCCTTTCCTTCATTCTCCAATTGCTTACTAAGCATCTACTGTATGTTAACATACATACATTGTTCTATGTCCTAGGACACAGAATAAACAAAGTTCCTGCTCTCCTTACATTCTGGTGGGAGTAGGCAAACAATATGCCAGGTGGTAGTAAGTGCTAAGAGGTACAAGGAGTGTAGGTGATGGGTGAGCTTGAGTTTGTATCAGGGAAGGTGACACCATTAAGGTAGGTCTGAAGGAAGTGACATAGTCAACTATGACACTCTAGGCAAGTGTGTTCTGGGCAAGAGCATGCCTAAAACATCAGAGAAGATGGCATTATGGGAATGGGGCAAGCCAAGGAGGGAGTCAGAGGAGATAAAGTCAGAGAGGTAATGCCAATTCATGCGGGGCCTGAGAGCCATTTTAAGAACTTTGGTTTTAATACTGAGTGATCTGGGAAAACACTGAGTATCAGGGGAAGGGGAAAGTTTGGAACAAACGAGTGAGATAATTTTATTTATGTGTATAAAGCTCTTCCTGGCTGTTCTGCTGAGAATAGATTGTAGGCAGGAAAGAATATGAGCAGGGAGAGCATTAGGAAGATAATGCAAAATGTAAGCAAGCAATGAAGGCAGTGGCTTGGACTAGGACAGAGCAGGAGGAGGGGGAGGGGAGAGTCTGGATTTTTTAAGAGTAGGAGCCACAACCAGCGTGAAGCCCAACACAGGGCTTGAACTCACAACCCTGAGATCAAGACCTGAGCTAAGAACAATGGTTAGATGCTAAACCGACTGAACCACCAAGGTGCCCCTAATGTGGATATTTTTAAAGCAAGACCTATAGGAATTGATAATAATAGAATGTGGCAAATGACAGAGTCAAGGATTCACCCATGTCTTTTGGCTCAAACAGTCGGAAGAATGGCATTAACATTTTCTGAGAAGAGGAGGATTATGGGTGGAGCAAGATACAAGGCATAAAGGAGTATAGTCTTGGATACCCAAAGTCTGAACTGTATGCTAGATGCTGAGTAGAGACGTTGGGTGAGCAAGTCTTGGGTCCAGGCAAGAAATATGAGCTTGGGAGTATCTTTGTAGAGATGGTATTCAGAGCCAAGAGCAAGGATCTTACCAGAAAAGTGAGTACTAATAAAGAGGTACAGCTCAGAGGACTGAGCTCTGGGGTGAGCTAACACAAAGGAAGCTTAGGAAAGGATATTAAATGGAGTTAAGAATTAAAAAAATAAAGGCTTAAAGAGTATGTGAAGAAAATTTCTCAAGAAGGAACCACTGATTAACTTTGTTAATTAGTGCTATTTGGTCATATGTGAAGATAACTGAGAATTCACTATTAGATTTAGAAATTTCAAGACCACTGGTAATTTTATTAGGATAGGCTTACTTCTTTAACAAGTAACCCCCAAATCACTGACTTCACACAATAAAGACTTATTTTTTGCTCATGTTATAGTCCAACCAAGTGTTTGGTAGATGACTTTCCGTGTGGTAATTTGGGTACTCAACATCTTTCCATCTTCAGTGTGTGGGCTCCAGGGTCACCTTGGAAAAGGAGGAAGCAGTCCATACCAGAGCACTCCGGTACTTAAATGCCTCAGCCTGAAGCTGGCATATTACCCCCACTCATGTTCCCATAGCAAGAACTAGTCACATGGCCTCATTGAGATGCAAAGAAATTGAGAAACATCATTTATTTGTGTGCCCAGGGAGAGGAAACAGTTTTGGACCATCTGGTCAATTTCTACCATAATGTCCTTAGCAATATCAGTTTTTGGGTCTGATGGGAACAAAAGACTGAGAAGAGTTCAAGGAAAAAAGAAAAGTAGAGAAATGGGGTGGCAGCTAACATGGGACTTAGGATTAAGAGAGGGTTTTGTTTTATTTCCAGGATATTTATTTGGTAATAGAAAATGATCCAGAATAGAGGGGCAAAGTGATAACCTTGGGTGGAATATCCTTGAGCAGGTGTGAGAGAAAGGGATCTAGCTCAGGGCTTCTTAAACTTCATCATGTACAAGAATCACTTGGAGAGCCACTTGAAACACAGATTCCCAGGATGCATCTGAGAGATTCTGATTCAGCAGGTCTGGAGTGGGGTTGATGAATTTACATTTCAAGCAATCTCCCCATTGATGCTGATGTTGCCAGTCAGGACTGTGGATCACATTGTGAGTATCACTGATAGAAGCTTGGGAAATTCATCCTATCCTAGGAGGGAAGGCAGAATGGGCAAGCAGAGATGAGGGTGAGCAGGTGGGCGTGTTGGTGGAAATATGGAATTTCTCAGGTCATTGTTCCATTATCTCAGAGGATTAGAAAACAAGGCCATTCCTTCTGAATAAAGAACAAGGCCAAGAATGAAGATGACAAGGAAGACTGAGGCCTTAAAGAGGGAAAAGAAAATGTGAAATCGTTGTCTTGAAGAATGGGAGACTAGTGGTGTAAAGAAGCGAATAGAAGTGCAGTGGAGCACCAAGGACCCACATGCAGCTGTGATGCTGAATTTAAAGTAAGGACAGGGGGGCTCAGTCAGTTGAGCATCTGACTCCTAATTCTGGCTCAGGTCATGAGCTCACTGTTCATGAGTTTGAGCCCTGCATCAGGCTCTGCACTGGTAGCACCGAGCCTGCTTAGGACTCACTCTCTCATTCTCTCTCTCTCTCTCTCTCTCTCTCTCTCTCTCTCTCTCTCTCTCTCCCTCTGCCCCTCTCTCCCTCTCTCTCTCTCACTCAAAATAAATAAATAAACTTAAAATATTTTTTTAAATAAAGTAAGACCAGGCAGCCATACCCAGGTGTACCCATATTGGGCATAATGTAGATTCAGCCAAGGCCATGGTTTTTCCAGGAAGGTACAATGAAGGGTCAAAGGATGTTGACTATATATTAATGGGTGGGGGTAATGAGGGACCACAGAATCCATGTGGGTAAGGAAGACAGGCAGGCCTTGAGCCCAGTGGTGGGAAGATAAGGAACAGTGAAAAGGTGGAAAAATCAATCAATTGTGGATCTCAGTGAGGTTGAAGAATTATCAGAGACAGCAGAGGATTGAGGGATTGTGACAGGAGAACAGGATACTTGAAATTGAGATGATGGAGGGAACACAATTGTTGGTAATGATAAGGTCAAGGGCATGGCCAGGGGTGTAAGTGGTCACAATGCCATAAAGGACAAGATTGCTGGAGAAGAAGTTGAAGAACAGGGAGGCATGAGAAGGACCATGTTTGTGGATATTGAAATCACCAAGGATTAGTACCAACAGCCTTGTTGAAAGGAGTACTGAGAGCTATTGTTTTCAAATCCTCCTACAGAATCTGGTGCTCTAAGGAGGGAGAGAAATTCTAAAATATAAATTCTGGGCCCTTAAACAAAAATTTCCCATGAGTCTCCTTTTAACACTAACTGCAAAATAAGCACGTAAACCAGCAGGAGCTGCTTGGAAAGAGACCGAGCCAGCAGAGAGGAGCCTCACTCTAGCTGGCTGGTCTTGGCCTTAAAAGAGCCCAGCTTTCCCTAGCTCTTTCTCTTTTCGTTTGAAGAATGAAGAGCGATGGTGGCATCCTGAGAACCTGCGGTGACTCATTGCTCCCCGGGAACACTCATGTCCTCCACACATTTTCTATGGAGTAGTAGGCTGCTAGTTTGTGACGTCTTAGATTTCATATTTAACTACTATGTGTGTTCTAGCGAAGAAAAGGCTAAATATAGATTCTGAATTAAGAAATCTGAAAGGAATACCGAAGTAGCATCCATGGTGAGCACTGGAAGAACTATGCGTCGCAGTGGCAAGGCACTTGGCCAAGAGGGTGGTGTCCCCACCTGAAGACATGCTCCTTGACCGTGGTGTGCCAAGACAGAAAAGAGCAGCTTCAATAATTATGGAGAATGAACATCCTCCATCCCTTCACTTGTCTGAGCCGGGTTGTAGTTTGGCTCCTGACTGGGAGAGAGCCATAATGAACTCCACCCAGAACTGAGGAGTGCATTCCTCTCTCCTCCAGGGTCAGATAAACCCCTCAGGGAGAAAGGGGGCTAGACTCCATGCTGTCCACTCCATTTACCCTCCAGATCCGAGAGTCCAAACACAAAACCTGGCCTCTTCCCTATGTAGACCACTGCTGCAAATCAATGCAGGGGGCGGGGATGGAGGTAGTCTGGCCACATATGGAATCCATCTGGGACTTTCACGTGGGTATGCAGCTGGGTAAGTAGCCAGAGCTAGAAAGAGAAAGGACAGGCAGCGAGGCTTTGGATCTAAAATCGGCTATGGTATCTCTGGGTAATAAGGTTATGGATGACTTTTCCATTTTCTTATCTGCAGTTTCTAAATTTTCTAAAAGGAATATGTGTTACCTATGTGTATATTAACGTTTGTGGAAAAACTAGTAAACTTGCTTTGTTGTTTATAAAGCATTTCATTGGATGAGTTTACCTTGATAAGGACCACACCAGCCATACAAGACCAGTTAAATGGCAAAGAACTCACCTGGCACACAGTTGGAGCTTAAATCCAGCATATGGTGCACAACAAAGGCAAGTGTAAAAGAGTTTGGTGACTCAGCGTTAGCACTCCCTCACAGGCACTCCCTCTCACGTGCCAGTTACAGACAGTCAGAGCCCCAAACCTGAGGATTGGAACGACAAAGAAGCGTGGAAGGCAGAGGTGGTGCTCTCATGTGGGAGAGGACACTTCGTGTCCCCTCTAGTCTGTAGTTCTCCATCTGGCCCAGACAGTGTGGGCCAGAGCATCGTCCTGTGGTTTACCTGCCTGGTGAGCACAGGGCAACATTACATTACTCCAGGCCAAGTATAACAAATGGGGATCCCGGGCCACCTAGATAAAGCAGATTTCATTTTTCCCATCTGGTCTGGGTTATCAAATTTGACTGTAGTACTCAAAATGCCACAGTAGCTTTGACCTGAGCTTTGAGATCAGGTTCAAAGACCTCTGGTCTTGGATACACCCACAATGACCTCCGATCAAGGACAGGCCCTAGATAAAATCGTTAAATGAACAAAATGTATCTTTGGACATCTTCCTTATAAAGGAAAGAGAAGTTACTTCTTACCAGGGAACCTCATTTCCCAGGGTTCCACGCAGCTACTCACTGCAGTACTTCCCTAACCAGACTCCCTATCCCTGAGGATTCCCTCTCCAGATGGGCTTCTAAATCTGAGGGACTTACACACATGCTGAACAGGTAGCAGCCCACATCTCTCACCATACTGAAATTATATCTCTGCTCGGGCC
Source organism: Suricata suricatta (assembly GCF_006229205.1). Classification (NCBI taxonomy): domain Eukaryota; kingdom Metazoa; phylum Chordata; class Mammalia; order Carnivora; family Herpestidae; genus Suricata; species Suricata suricatta. Next base: position 93,736,566 of record NC_043706.1, on the reverse strand, counting down.
TCTTTCTAGAAAGACATGCCTTACCCAAATACACAATGATGCTAATGATAGAATTTTAGGTTGCCCAATAGGATGCTACTAAAGAAGAATTTAGGGGATAGGGTGGAAGGTCAGGAGTCTCCCTAAAACAATAATACTTTACTTAAATGTGTCAACAAGAATATTGACTTGCTGGAAGAGTAAGCTGCCTTAAATCCTTTAGGCATTCCTTGTCCTCAACAAGGAATTTTTAAATGACAAGAAGAAACAAGGAAAGAGAAGAAAGAAAAAGGGCAATAAATAAGGAGTAGAATGAGTGAGTCTTAAAACACATATCCACATTCTTTGATTTGCTTTTCTCTTTTGTCCTTTGCAAGGGTCAAGATAACATTTAGCCCCGTAATAATGTGCTTCAAGTCTTATTTTTTCTAGGACAGCAGTTCTCAAAGCTGAGTGGGAGAGGTCTTAGTCCATTTTAGGACATCTTTGAGGTCAAAACTATCTTCATAATAATAAGACACAATTTGCATTTTTCACTCAGTTAAGATTTCCAGAGGCCACATGATGTGTGATAAACATTATCACATCAAAAGGAATTCTGCCGTCCAAAAAGTTTAGCAAATTCTTTTAGACATTCCTAGAGAATTCACAGTGTCCACTAGCATATTAAAGGCTCTGAGAAGTTCTGTAGTAAAACAAAGACAAAAACAAAACCCTGTTTAACAGTTTAATACAGTAATACATCATTGCAAATGTATTTGACCATGGAATTTATTCCTGTTTTTGTTTTGGGAAATGCTCCTTCAGGGTTAAGATAATAAGCCAGGAATCCTTTGGTCAGGGAACTTATTAAAGATCCCTCATTCAGACCTGAAGTGAACAAAGATTGGACAGGAGTGTGTCAGTATAATGTAGTGGTTGAGAAAGAGCCAGGTTGCCTGAGTTGGGATTCTGATTCTACCACTTCCTACCTGTGCTTTTGGACAAGTTACTAAGCCTCTTCCTGCTTTATAATCTTCATGCATAAAATGGGAAAGACTAAATATGCCTGTATGTGGGCACACATGTCTTACAATAGACATTACCCATAGTGAACATTATGGAAGAATTAGCTATCATTTGTTACTGGGCCAAGCATGCTGGCCTTGGGCCAGGACCTAACGTGAGGCCACCAACCGGTGATGTGCCCTGAGACAGGTCATCTCTCTGCCACGGACTTCAGTTTATCCAGGTATCAGATTAGGAAGTAAGATGAGGCAATCTCTAAGGTCCCTTGTACAGTGGAAATTTGATTCCACACATTTCTGTGGACGGCAGCAGTAACCTGGAGAATGACAAGAATAAGAATGTGGGGAGGTGAAGCATGGTCTAAGGCACTGGACTGCATCAGTGGGAGCTGAAAGAATTTGCACAATTAGGGCCGGCCTTTGAGGATGGAGTCCATCTGCTCCAGAGTTCTACCTCTCACCAAACTGGCTCCTCAGGCACCCGAGGTATGACGCAGAAAGAAGGCGGGGTTTCCTGTTTCTGCCACCACCACCCCCATGGTACCACTACCATGTAAACTGGCTGCTGGGGACCAGGGCTTGGCTACAGAGAAGAGGATGCTCTTTAAATGGGGCTTCTGGCTTCATGGGCAATCTTTTCTACCTTCTTCTGAGGACCTTCCAACCACCCCAGCCTCAGAGAAAGCTTTTGGATACCTGATCTTCCTAGGACACCACAGTGACTGCCTCTGTAAAAATTCCTCTAGTGTGACTTCACCAACCACCCTCTTGGGAGTGAAGAGAATGCACAATGCTTTAAAGCACTAAAAATGTCTGTAGGAGAGAGAGCTTTGAATTGCTGGCAGCTGTGGGCCAAGGTAGAGGCGCCCAGCATTATGCTTAACAGGCTAAATTGGGAACATTTGAATGCTTGGTTTTACTTGTGCTTAAAAAAGCAAGTCGCATCTCAGCTGCCAGATGTTGGAGAACTTCAACGTGTAGCACACGAGCATGGTATCAGCAATGCTTTTGCAGGTGACCACATGTCAAAGGGAGATGATGACTTGCTTTCCTAAAACTGCCTCTTGGGAGGGAGCCTAGTGGCTTTCGTGTTTCACTTTTATTGAAGAAGTTAAATTTGGGAACACCAAAAAGGATGTCACTTAACTCAGAGAAGATTGACGCTAAGACTTGTCAGCAAAGGAAAGAATTCTGAGAACTGCGGTTTCGTCAGAGTTCAGTTCCCTGTAGCGAAGGCCTCTGCGTATCATTGGAACACCATCTCTCTAATTTGGCGTACCAATTAGGAGTTGCTTTTGGTCGCCAGTAACAGAAAACTGACTACAGTGGCTTAGACATATAAATGCTTTTTTTCTCCTGTCATGAGAAATGCAGACATGAGTAATTACTGTTCAATCAAAAAAATCAGGAAAATCAGGGCTGAGTCTTTGTGATTCTTCCAGTCTCTCCTCCATGGTCTCACTCAATATGGCTGTTGCAGCTTCAGCCACCATATCCACATCCCAAACAACAGGAAGCAGCTAGGATAGAATGGCAATAGAAGGTGTCCCAGAAGTCCCATCCAATGATTTCCGCTTTCATCTTCTACAAGAGAGGCACAGAAACAGTCTTTTCACTGGATGCATGCCATCTAGAAGGTACCGAGGCCATTACTCAGAAAGAAAGAGTGGAAATCACATAGGAAACTGGCGGTGTCTATGGGACTTCCTAGGGAGATGTGTTTAGACAAAAGTTGTTGCCTGGACTAGTCCTTCTGGGATGGCTTGTTATGTTAAAGGGAGGGTATGTGGGGGAGCCTTAGTTTACCCGTGAAACGAACTTTCAGGCCTCTCTCACTCTGACAGGTGCAAAACTGTCTTCCATTCTAGAAGTGCCCCTAGTTCCCAAGGCTACCAGGTTAGGAAAAAAGTATTCAGAAAACAGGGATGTCTCTGAAAAGTGGTGGATTCATTCCTTGATCAGAGACAGTGTATTCAGCACAGAGCATACAAAGATGAATGTGGTGATAGACATGGTAGGCCCTATTTGCTGATGGAGTGAGGCAGGTAGCAAATGAAGAGAACATGGTTCTGAAGCCCCATAATATTATAATTTAGAAGAGAGAGACAAAGCATGTAGATAGAGAGGCTGCTATAGACTGAATGTTTATGCCCTGCTCCCCAAATGCATAAGTTGAAATGTGTTCCCCCAGTATGATGTATTAGGTGGTGCTGGGGAGGGCTCTGGAAGGTGGCAAGGTCATGGTCATGAGAATGGAGCCCTCATGAATGGAATCAGAGTATATATATATACACATACTCATACAGCACAGAGCTCCCTCGGCCCTTCTGCCATGTGAAGACGCAGTGATAAGACAGCCATCTCTGAACCAGGAAGTGGACTCTCACTGGATATGGAGTCTGCCAGCACCTTGATCTTGGACTTCCCAGTCCCCAGAACTGTGAGAAATAAATTTATATTGTTTATAAGTCATGCAGTCTATGGTATTTTTGTTATAGCAGCCTAAACAGACTAAGACAGAGACTACGTGGAGTCAGCAATAGGCACAGAGAAGGGAGTGGGCGTCATCACCAGGATGCTCCCGAAGGTGTCCGAGAGGAGCAGGAAGATGCAGGGCTTGCTGGTTGAACAGATCAGGAGGGGACTGGGAGGGATGGCTGTTGCCTAGCACACAGTAGGGCTCCCCCAACTGGCAAGAGAAACAGAACTTGTCCTAAATTCCCAAGGGCCACCATGGATTCCAGACAAAGTGTCATTCCACAGTTCCAACTCCTCATCCAGCCACGTGAGGCAAACAAGTGGCCTTAATAAGATGGAACAAAATCCAGGGAAGGACACAGTACATTAGAAACACCATAGCTGAGAACCCAAACACCAACTTCTTCCCCAGGAGGGGGGCAGCCCTTGCACTGAATATGTAGGCGGTTGAGGAAAAGGGGATATTTTGTCCCAACTTTGTTCCTGGGCTTCCTTCAGATTTGGGAGCATTCTGTGGCTTGTGGGAGAGGCAGTGGCCAAGCGGGGAAGGGGGAGTGGCTGGTTTTGTCCTCCAGTCTACACATTTCCAATTTTGTCCCTGCTTCCAGCAGTTACCATATGTTCACAGATTTTTAAATCACAATAAACGTCATTGAGCTGCTATGCAATAATTCCCACCTTTGTTCATGTTCCAGCACCTCCCCTCAGATCACATTGATCAAATAATGACTCGGCCTCCCTCCCTTCCTTGCACATCAAGGTCACAGCTCCTCTCCATTACTGGCAGTGGGAACGGCCAGTTGTACCCTGGTGGGAAGTTGGCAGAATGGCAAATTGACTGCCGAGCTTTGGATAGGTCATGAAAAGTACTTTTCCAATGGTTAGATTTTTTAAATAATTTTCCTCTCTAGTGGCAACTTAAAAAAATTTTTTTCTAATGTTTATTTATCTTTGAGAGGGAGAGACAGAGCATGAGCGGAGGAGGGGCAGAGAGAGAGGGAGACACAGTTTCCAAAGCAGGTTCCAGGCTCAGAGCTGTCAGCACAGAGCCTGACACAGGGCTCGAACTCACAAACTGTAAGATCATGACCTGAGCCGAAGTCAGGGCTTAACTACCTAGCCACCCAGGTGCCCCTCTAGTGGCAACTGTTCATCAAGCAAATGATCACAGGGCCTGCAAGAGCAAAGATTGATTCCCTTCTGTCAGTAGCATTCTATTTGCATCCTGAGAGGCTGATAATGTGGGAGGGAGTTTGTGTAGGACTCTGGAGGTGGGCTATCTGGGTTCAGAGCCTGTCTCTGCCACTTATTCACTGGGTGAAATTGGGCATGTTACATAACCAACCTCTGCCTCGAGTTTCTCATTTGTCAAATGGACTATAAAAGTGTCTGCCTCAAAGCATTGTGAGGACTAAATGAACTGATCAGTGTAGACTGACTAGTGCAAGGCCCAGATACCAGTTATTATTCTTACATAACTAGCCACGAACATAATCATTTACTTGTTTACCTTTGTGTTTTCTTTGTAAAAAAATTTTTTTTATATTTATTTATTTATTTTGAGAGCGAGCAAGCACGAGCAGGGGAGGGTCAGAGGGAGAGAAAGAGAATCCCAAGCAGGTTCTGCACCATCAGCACAGACACAGATGTGGGGCTCAAACTCACGAACTGTGAGATTGTGACCTGAGTTGAAACCATGAACCACGAGGTCCGGAGTAGAAACCAAGAGTTGGATGCTTAACCAACCAAGCCAACCAGCTATCCCCTACCTTTGTGGCTTCTTAAGGGTTAAGTCTTGCAGGGAACTTTGCCCAGTTGAATCCTGGACAAGGAAAAGGCCTGGTCTTCTGCACACCTCCTCTCACTCTCCCACTTGGCCTTCCCATCACCAACATCTTCGATAGTAGCCGGAGCAGGTCTACTGACCAAGTCACTGGCTCACCTGTGCTCAACAGCAGAGGAGGATCGAAGAGACTGCGGGATAGCATAGAACTTAGTGGGACAAAAGAAGTGTCCTCAGTTTGGAGATTTTCCTTTTTACTTTTCTGCAAGTCTGCTAGAGTTGCTACCTCACACCATTGCAGTCTATCCAGGGCATCCAATTATTTGTACATCTGTTTGAAAAGCAGCCTACTCTTGGGGGCAGGGACACCAACCAGGCTAGCACGGCTCTCGGGAGCCCTGCCCAGTGGTCTGGCGTTGGAGGAGCTGCCAGCTACCCAGAGAGAGTTGGAGCTCTTCCATGTAATGAGATTGACTCAAAAAGAACAAAGTTGCTCTCAACACCTGCTCACCCTCTCACAGCTATGAAGGCCGGAGGGGAATGCATAATTGGCAGACCATAGGCAATGAAAGAAAAAGAAGGGGAGAAAAGAATAGCAGCCTTGGTTCAGCATCTTCCCTGTGTCCTTTCACAGGAGATCAATGCAGAGCTTGCCATGTCTGTCTCTGGTGGAGCGCTGGAAAATGGGATGACTCAAAAGACAGCAGGCAGGAGGGGATAGAGGGATCCGGAAGAGCGACCCTGAATAATCTCCTTTTTTTGTTTAAGCTAGCTTAAGATGAGTTTCTTGGACTTGTGCCCACTCTCCTTTGTTTTGTGAGAAATGCAACACGGACCCCTTGGCACAAGCAGAATAGCTTGATCACACTGAGGGAGCTGCAAGGTGGCTGCAGGATCCTGAAGGCACCCCAACAGCCTTCTATCTCACCTTTATTCAATTTGGCCTCAATGCCCAGCTGTGGCCAGTCTCCACAGAGCTCACAGGATAGAACTCACAGAAGAGAGCAGAGACCAGGATGCTATGAAAGGAGTTTCTCAAAACTGAATCTTACTCTTCTATTGACTGTTGTAATCATATCACTAGGTATTGCCATAATGTTTGTAGATGGTACTTCTCCTGGTAACTGCCCAGCTCATCCCCACAGTTATGGACAAAGGATGGCCAAGTTTATCCTATGTGACTCTGGCCCACACTTACGACTCATCAGACAAGGAGGGAACCCCCAGCCCAGTCTGAACCAATCTGAATTAAGACCTGATATAAAAGGCTGAGCTCATGGTTTGAATGTAGGGTATGTAATCACAGTGCCATGGGGTTGCCATATTCTGCCTTGCAAGCTAGAAGAACAAAAACCAGTCTGCAGGGAGAGAGACAGAGAGAGAGAGAAATGAAAACCAGAGGAGCCAAAGGGAGTGGGCTGCCTGTGGTTCCAGCTCTCCAGACTCCTTTTCTGGATTCAGCCTCACATCCTGCCCATGGTTTCTGAGAGGTTGTCCAGTATCCTTCAACTTGGTGCCTTCCTTTTTGCTTATTTATTGGGTTTCTCTTACACACATCCAGAAGAACTTCCACGAAGGCAGTGCGTGATTCACAGTTTACTGAACACTTTTACATGTTATCTTGTTTCGATTTTGTTTCTCATGCTCTCTCCAGGGAGAAGGCAAGGGAAGTATCCTCATCTGCATTTTATGGCCAAAGAATCCCAGATGATGACAGTTCAAGATCCCAGGTAGTGCGGTAGGTCTTTGACCCTGACCCAGCATCACCTCTACCTTGAGACCTTGACATTGGTGGTGTGCTTCCAAGAACTCTGGCCCTAAGGTATAATGAAAGGTGATATGCTGCATTTCTAAGCACAATCAGATATTTCAAAAAGAACTAGGAGTTTCAGCTTGATCAGTACCACAGGACCATTGCTACACTTTCATAAGCCTATACAGGCACAGATGGCCATGCCTCTGACTTTAAAAACAAAGTCTATACAGAAAGTATAGACTTTGTGTTGTGGAATCCTCCCCTATAAAAATATGTGGAGCCTGTACTATTAAGATATCACTTTATTTTTTTTATGATATCACTTTAGCATTTATTGTATTTTACTTCTTTCTTCCTCTAGGGCACCTGTAAACAACTGGTAGACAGGTTACATTTCTCTTCCCTGCCATTGTCTAGTTCTCACTGACATTTTTTACCTAAGGTAGTTTAACTCAGAAATTGGCAATCTGTCCTGTCAGCTCATGTGTGCACATGCAAATGCATGCACACACATACATGCTGGTTGTGGATACCATTTTTTTTAACACATAAATTCAGAGACCATATAATTTATCCATTTAAAATGTATAAATTCACTCAGACTCTCCAAATAAATAAATAAATAAATAAATAAATAAATAAATAAATAGGAAGGAAAACTTCCAAACTCATTCTATGAGGCCAGCATTACATTCATACTAAAACCAGATAAAGATACTACAAACAAGAGAACTACAGGCCCATATCTCTGATGAACATAGATGCAAAACTTCCGTGCAAAATATTAGCAAAATGAATACAACAATACATTTCAAAAAAATCATTCACCACAATCAAGTGGGATTTATTCCTGGTATTCAGGGGTGCTTCAATATTTGCAAATCAATCAATGTGATATATCACATCAATAATAGAAAGGATAAGAACCATTTGATCATTTTGATAGATGCAGAAAAAGCATTTGACAAAATAGAACATCCATTTATGATAAAAATGCTCAACAAAGTAGGTGTAGAGGGAACATATTAAACATAATAAAGGCCATATCTGAAAACTCCATAGCTAACATATACTCAATGGTGAGATACTGAAAACTTTCCCACTAAAGTCAGGAACAAGACAAGGATATCCACGTTCACCACTTTTATGCAACAAAGTACTGGAATTCCTAGACTCAGCAGTCAGATAACAAACTAAAAGAAATAAAAAGCATCCAAATTGGTAAGGAAGAAATAAAACATTCATTGTTTGAAGATGACATGATACTATAAGTAGAAAAACTGAAAGGCTCCATCAATAAACTGCTAGAAGTGATAAATGAATTCAGTAATGTCACAAGACACAAAATCAACATGAAGAAATTTTTTGCATTTCTATACACTAATAATGAAGCAGCAGAAAGAGAAATCGAGAAAAGAATCCCATTTACAATTATACTCAAAATAATAAAATACCAGGAATAAACTTAATGTAGGAGGTGAAAGACTTATACTCTGCAAATGATAAAACATTGATGAAAGAAATTGAAGACACAAATGGAGATATTCCATGTTCATGGATTGGAAGGACAAATATTGCTAAAATTTCCATACTACCAAAACAGTCTATAGATTTAATGTAATCCCTATCAATATATAAATAACATTTTTCACAGAACTAGAACAAATAATTATAAAATGTGTATGAAGCCACAAAAGACACCAAATAGCTAAAGCAATCTTGAAAAAGAAAACAGGAGGTATCACAATTATAGATTTCAAGTTATACTACAAAGTTGTAGTAGTCAAAAAAGTATGGTACTGGCACAAGAAATAGACCCATAGATCAATGGAACAGAATAGAAAGCCCAGAAATAAGCCCATGATTATATGGTCAATTAATCTTTGACAAAGGAAGCAAGACTATGCAGTGGGAAACAGTCCCTTCTACAAATGGTGTTGGGAAAACTAGACAGCTACATGCAAAAGGATGAAACTGGACCACTTTCTTACCTCACACACAAAAATAAATTCAAAATGAATTAAAGACCTAAATGTGAGCCCTGAAACCACAAAAATCCTAGAAGAGACCACAGGAAGTAATTTCTCTTATATCAACCATAGCAATATTTTTCTAGATATGTCACCCGAGGCAAGGGAAACAAAAGCAAAAATAAACTATTGAGACTATATCAAAATAACAAGCTTCTTCACAGCAAAGGAAGTAATCAACAAAACTAACAACCTACAGGATAAGAGAAGATATTTTCAAATGACATATTTGATAAAGGGTTAGTGTCCAAAATATGTAAAGAACTTATACAACTCAACACCCAAAAAACAAATAATCCAATTAAAAAATGGGCAGAAGACATGAACAGACATTTCTCCAAAAAGACATCCAGATGGCCAACAGACACATGAAAAAATACTCAACGTGACTCATCATCAGGGAAATGCAAATCAAAATTACAATGAGATACCACCTCACACCTGTCATAAGGGCTGAAACCCAAAACACAATACCTCATAAGTGTTGACAAGGATGTGGAGAAAAAAGAATCCTTGTGCCCTGTTGGTGAGAATGCAAATTGGTATAGCCACTGTGTAAAGCAGTATGGAGTTTCCTTTAAAAATAAGAATGGGGGGCTCCTGGGTGGCTCAGTAGGTTAAGTGTCCGACTTCGGCTCAGGTCACGATCTCACGGCTCATGGGTTCGAGCCCCGCATCGGGCTCTGTGCTGACAGCTCAGAGCCTGGAGCCTGTCTTCAGATTCTGTGTCTCCCTCCCTCTCTGACCCTCCCCTGCTCATGCTGTCTCTCTCCCTCTCTAAAATAAATAAAAAAAAAACAGTAAAAAAAAAAAATTTAAAAAAAAAAGAATGGAACTACCCTGGGTCATATGGGTGTCTCAGTCAGTTAAGCATCCAACTTGATTTCAGCTCAGGTCAAAATCTCACGGTTATGAAATCAAGCCATGCTGTGTGTGGAGCCTGCTTAAGATTTTCTCTCTCTCGTTCTCCCTCTGCCTCTTTCCCATGTACATATATACATGTGCTGCTTTCAAGAAACAAACAACAACAACAAAAATAGAACTATCCTATGATCCAGTGATTGCACTACTGGGTATTTACCCAAATAATATATAATTTGAAATATTATTTGAATATAATATATAATTTGAAAATATATATTCATTCCTGTTTATTGTGCATTATTCACAATAGTAAAATTATGGAAGCAGCCCAGTTGCTCCTTGATAGATGAATGGATAAAGAAGATATGATATATATGTATATATACACATATATAGGAAAAGGATTATTATTTAGTCATAAAAAAGAATAAAATCTTGCTATTTGCAACATGGATGGAGCTAGAATGTATAATGCTAAGCAAAATAAGTAGTCAGAGAAAGACAAATACCATATGAATTTACTCATGTGGAATTTAAGAAACAAAGCAAATGAATGAAAGAAAAAAAGAGAGACAAATAAGAAAGCACTATTAACTATAGAGAACAAACAGATAGTTACCAGAAGGGATGTGGTGGGGAGTTGGGTGAAATAGGTGCTGGGGATTATGGAGTGCATTTACTGTAATAAACACAGGGTGATGTATGGAAGTGTTGAATCACTATATTGTGCACCTGAAACTAATATAACACTGTATGTTAACTATACTGGAATGAAAATAAAAGTTTTTACAATTTAAATAAAAATGTAGACTTCAATGAGTTGGTATATTACAGTATTTTTTTAATTGGGGTAAAATACATACAACAAAGTTTTCCATCTTAGCAATTTTTTTTAATATTTATTTTTGAGAGAAAGCGACAGGGCATGAGCAGGGGATGGACAGAGAGAGGGAGACACAGAATCTGAAGCAGGCTCCAGGCTCTAAGCTGTAGCACAGAGCCCGACGTGGGCTCGAACCCACAGACTGCGACATCATGACCTGAGCCAAAGTTGGCGCTTAACTGAGCCACTCAGGTGCCCCCATTTTAGCAATTTTCAGTGTACAGTCCAGTGGCATAAATTTCATTCACAATGTTGTACAAACATCCCCCCGTCTACTTCTAAAGGGTACCATTTTTGCTCTTGCACCCTTTACTCCCCCCGCTTCTTCTTTCCTTTTTTTTTTTTTTTTAAGTAGAGAAGGAAGTGCATCTCCCCCAAGCTTTGGCTTCCCCATGCATGTGAATCCCCACTACACTGCTCCGCTTTCCATTCCTCTACTTAACCGACAAAGGCCGAGACTTGAAGGCAGGATGCTGACTTGATCTTTATGAATTTGTGCGACTCCCAAGTCTCCATGATGCAGAGAGAACATGCTGCTTCTGGGACATTTTTGATGCCGAGCTTCTCTGTCCAAATGGGAACTGCTTGATGGCAGAGCTATGTGTCTTCAGTCTGAACCCCTAAATTTATGAATGTCTGCTGAATGGCCTCCGGGGCCCTGAAGCTCTCCCCTCCACTGTGTGGCCCAGATACAAGCACCTACAGAGATTCCTGAAGGAGTTTCTTCCCAGCTCAATGTCCAATTTTGGTCTTTCTTCATCACCCTTGCTTGCCTCCTGTGACTTCTTTCCTGTCCTAACTGGTATGAGAAGAGAACTTCCTGGAAGTATGAAAGTATGATCTATTTGGATGTTAATGTGGGCTCAGCATTTTGATGCTCTCTCCCCTGTAGCTGAGGGGGAAGGTGGGTCTTGGGTACTAGATCCCTATTTCTGGGTTCTGTGGGGTTGGGGGGTACACTCACTCCTCTCAATCTACTCAGAAGGGAAGAGAGGAAAGAAGACGGTGGCTCTCCAGCAGGGAAAGCACAGTTCTCAATTGGAGCCTCGAAGTCTCTCTGCACAGAACTCACTTGTGAACCTGTCTGGAAGGCTCCCAATAAGCCCCTTGCGTGCCACTGCTACCAAAACCGTCCTTTGGGGGATGTCATTACTGTCATTCACCGTGCATATGGACAATCAACAGCCGAGTCTCTTGTGAGGATCTATTGTGTAATTAAATGTATTAGCCTGACAGTCCCCAAAAGAGGGGGTAATATCTCCTAGATGTAAAATGGCTTTTCTCTAATCCTGAATGACAGCATGCTGTTGCTAGGTGCCTATTTTTCTGCCTTTCAAATATAAAGTGACTAATGGGGTATATTTCATAACACATCTGCAAGTATGTAGTTATTCTTATACTTCAATGCCCTTTAAAATATTATTATCTGCCAGCACTTGGACTGTGTGCTGGTATGCAAATTAGACATAATAAAGGAAGAAAGGAAGAGTTCCTTGCTCTTGAAAAGTCATATTTATAAGGTTAACAAGATTTATATATTCCATCAGGGAACCGGGGTTAGAAAGCAAGACTTTTAAAATGTAATGGTTGGCAACAGTAAAGATCTCTGGTGTTCTTCCCTGTAAGAGATCAAAACTTTTCATCTATGCCGAGGTTTAATGAGATGAAAAAAAAAATCCCACAAAAATCAAAATATATAGAATTCAACTTCAGGAACAAGGCAGACATTCTAAGCTGAATGTTTTTGATTGGCAGCACCATGAACAGAAGCAGTGTTTTAAAAACACAGGACTTTGCATTTTAAAAATCAAGTTAAATTAATTATTTCAATGAGTTAACCATTTATCTTTTTTGATAAAAGGGGAAATAACCAGGAAAATTCAATCTAATAAAAGAAATACACCAAAAAGTGGGAACAATTTACAAATACATACACATATATACCTTTTGTTGAATTACAAACTACTTTATAAAGAAACAAAAATATTCTGAACTCAGTCTCTCAAATAATGAGGTGTTAAGATTTTGCATATATCCTGATTATAGGGAATCACTGCCTTGGAGCATGCATCTATTTAGTATTAAGACAGAAGCACAGGGACTTTTATACTTGCTAAAGAATCAGATATCAACAACATATACTCAACACTGATGATTAAGTTATTAGCAACGACTCCAGAGGCACTTTGGGATCTTGCAGCAATTGAGACCATTATTACAAACATGAAGCTCTCTCTTTGTAGTCACACAGCCATGAAGAATAATAGAGTTCCAGTTGGTAGGATGTTGGGATAATCAAATTTAGATGTTTTAAGAGGTTTTAAGAGGCCAGCGTTTGGTGGATCCACCACCCAGCATACCCAGAAAAGTGTCAAGGCCAGGCCAGTTTTGTTCCTTCCTGGGTACACCTTAGCACAGTCCTGGGCACATGGTACGTGCTGGCTAAGTGTTTTATGAATAAATACTATGAATGAATAGATTAGTGAATAACAGAATGTTAAATTGGAACGTTTCTGATGTTTGAGATTTTCTGCTGCTGCCCAAAGCTCAGATGGAGAACAGGTAACCCCGTATTCTAAAGAGAGATGCAGCCTTCATCCATGCAAGACTTGTTGAGAGCTGGCCAAAATCAGGGCACCTGGGTGGCTCAGTCGGTTAAGCATCTGACTCTTGATTTTAGCTCAGGTCATGATCTTGTGCATGGGATCAAGCCCCAAATCAAGCTCTGTGCTTAAAGTGTGGAGCCTGCTTGGGATTCTCTCTCCCTCTTTCTCTGCCCCCACCCCCCACCCCTGCACTTGCTCTTTCTCTCTCTCAAAATAAATAAACAAAAAAGAGTTGACAAAAAAAAAATAGATGTCAACATAGATGTGGTTTTGAATTGATTGTAAGGGAGTATCATGCCTTTATTTCCTTTTCCTCTCATTGGAGGAGGGAAGAGAGTGCTCGTCCTATCATTGAGTCAAGTAAAGATGGCCCTAAAAGGACCATTCAGAGAATGGGGGAGTGTGCCAGAAGCAGAGATTAAAATCTCCCTTCCTGGTGGCTGCTCCCTGTAGGCCTGCCCTGGCTGCCACCATCTTTGGGAACCAAAAGTTCTCAGACAAGGCCTGCACTTCCAGAGTTTTCAGGGACAATGGGTGAAAAACTTCTCTGTGGGCCACGTGGACTCTGTGGATGGTAGCTAGGCTTAAGTCCTCCTAGTAGGACCAGCCAGGGACCTTACTGCCAGGGAGAGGTGAGCCTGGCATTAGATGGCCATGTGGAGTACCCCACTGGAGCTGGAGAGAAGTCACAAGAGTTAGCCAGAGGGGCATCTTCAAGACACAGGCCCTGGGTTGGGTGGGGCAGGTCCATCAAGGTGCCTTCCAAGAGGAAAAAAAAAAAACAGTATCTGAGCATCTGTATTTAGAGGACACCAATAGCAGGTCCAGGTAAATAAAAAGACCATTTTGCTTCTCTTCCTATTCTCCCCACCCTCTGCCCTAACTTGGGGAGTCAGAAGCAGCTGATGAATGACAAGAGAGAACACAAAGATTAAAGACTGACTGTGTAAGCTTTCTGAGGTTAGGTCAGGCCTGAGCTGGGAGAGAGAAAGGGACTGAATAGTACAGGTTCTGCCTGAGATGCTGACCAGTGAAAGATCAGAGGGAGCAGTTTGGAAGGACGGTGATGAAAGAAAAAAAAAAAGAGAGAAGCTGTTTCCCATTAGTCCCATCAAGTCCAGCCCATTTGATACAATAGTTATAAGCAAATGGAAGGAATGCATGCATGCATGAAAGAAATCATTTCTGTCTAACTTGGTTGGCTCTATGGCCACCATTAAAAGCCCTGTTCAACCTACATCCAGACAACATCCTCCCCTCAGCTGCAGGCAGAGGACAGGATACGACCTCTCCATGCACTAGGAGATGAGGCCAGGGAGAAGTCACCAAGCCAGTGAGTCAGGGAAAGCTGACCTCCTGCCACTGCTGACTTCCCCCAGGTGCGCTGCAGGTTGATCATTCACCACCCCCTTATCAAACACTGTAACTGCTTAGTGTGACTTTGGCCCCAATAAGAAATGACTTTCAACAGGCAAATTAGCAAAGTGCCCAGGTGTGACATCACCCCACGTCGGATGCACTTTGCTCAGGACGGCCTCTGTACAATGGGGCTGAGGCCCTCTCCCCACCCCTCCCAGGACTCTGCATGTTGCAGAGACCAACCCTGTGTGAGAAGGGCAAATGGTTCTTGCTTTCGCCATTGCTCCCTAAGGGGCACAGCACAGGTTCTTCTGCAGAGGTGTCAGTGAAATTAAGTAGAAAGAAGGTCCCTTCTAAGTCTGCTATTTAAGTGCAGGGCTCATGGCGGCCTCCATGGCATCATCCCCGTTTTTCTGCATTGCCCTGGAGCTGACTGATCACTTGTCTGTCTCTTCTTCTAGGGCAGAAGTCTTCTTTGATTCACAACCCTACCCTAAGCGCCAGGCACAAAGTAGACCCTCAGTAAGTCCTATCTCAGTGAATGAACGTGATTCACTCTGATGGATCTCCCTAAGACAAGTGAGTTACAGAGCATACCCATATTCCAGAGGCACAGACAGACAGCTGGGGTGCTTTGGCCACGGTTGCAGATGAAGGAGGGCAGGTGAGGCTAGAACATGTGGATGGGCCTTGAAAAACAACCATGAACTTAAGTGCCTCAGTAAACACAAGCCAAAAGCTAGTTGCCTGGAGGCCAGGGCCCTTTCCCAGAGCACAGATTCTTAGCAAAGAGCCCCTGGACAGTCATAACGGCACACACCTCTGTTTAATGACATTTTACAAATTACCAAATGCTTTCCTAACCATCGACTGTCTTACTCTCCCCAGCAATCTGGAGGCAGGTAGAGCTGACATTATTACCCACATTTCACAGGTCCAGAGAGGTGTAAGTGATGTCCCTAAGGACACACAGCTAGTAAAGGAGGAAGTATGATGACCTCGTGGGTCCCATGAGCTTTTCACTGAACCCGGTCAAACCCAACAGTATGAGAGCAGAGAGCACACCGCAGGCCCCACTGGATGCCCTTTCCAGGTACAGGCCAAGGGTTAGGCGAGAGGTCTCCCCATTTTATGAGTCCTTCAAGTCTGCCCCTCTAGGAGCACCACGAGGCAGTGCCCCCATGCCCAGTGAGAGCCGCACTCAGTCCCTCCTCCTGGCTCCCTGTCGTAGCCCAGGAGGAGCCTGTTTGCAGAAACTGGTTCCAAGCTGGGCCTCCACAGCTTGTGCTGCGCCTGGGCAGGACAGATTGCTGGGACGCGGAAGTGGCTCTGGAGCCAACACACTTGCCGTATGGGAGAGGCTACTGTGCCAACACTGTCATTTTCCACTCCAAAATGTCAGGTGAGGAGTGACACGGACGGCATTCTCCACTGGGTGCCTCAGATGCACATGCTTTTGTTTCTCCCCCAGCAGCCCGCAGGACTGCCTTCTCTTTGGAGGAACGTCTCGGCAAGAAAACAGTTTCTGAAATTTGGCATCAGTGGGGGTCTCATTTGCAAAGCTGGGACCAGAAGACGGAATGGCTTTCGAGGTTTTTTTCAGACTGTTTAAAAAAGATGCCAAAAGATGTCTTTTTTATGTTCAGCTGGCTTCATCTTTTAATGTCAATACCAGCTTAACCAATGACATGCCCAGTTAATTTTTTAAAGGAAATGTAGAAGGAGGGCCTGAAATTACTTTGTGCTTCTTTGATTTTAATGACCAGGCATATTTAGACAGACGAAATGTGGCAAAACAAATAGGTAAATACAAGTTCAGAGACTTCAATTTACTGAAACTCATTTTGAGAGCAAGAGGAGCCCATGAAAGGCAAAACTTGCACTCAGATTCAAACAGTTTCCAAGGAAAATTCCTGTAACCTTGAAAAATAATAAAGGCTCACGGATATATTTGGAATTTCTGAATGGTAGGACTGTTTCCCGAGAGCATTTTAAACATCCCAAGTGAAAAATGAGAACAAGGCCTAAATTGTTCGGTAAAGAGCAAAGAACCCTTTGGCTTAAGAAAAAGAAAGACTGTAAGTTGAAAATGCTGTAAAGGCCTCGAGCTTTGCATGAAATATGGACGACAGTAGTTTTTTTCTTTGCCAGAAAATTTTTACTAATGCCATATGCAAAGAATGTATATTACGATCTTAAAAAGAAATCCATTTCATGCCATCTTGCATCCTGTGAGTTTTCCCTTTGCTTTTTAGTCTCACACAGGGCATCAGGGACTGGGGCTCTGCCGGGGGTGTGGGATGGGGCTCCGGCCAGCACACACACCCACGCCCCCTCTTGCATCTCTGTGGGACTCCAGGCATCTGTAGTTAACGGTCTCATCCCTGCCCACCACCCTGCCAAGCATGAGGTACCTGAGATTTTTCTGCCATTATCATTTATTCTCCCCAACATCTCCTAAGCCCCTCAAACCTCAGAGTTGGCCATTACCCTAGACCCTAAGTACTATTCATACGGGGACCACATGGTAGCCTGGGGACACTGCGTGCCCTCAAGCGGCTTAGCCTCCCCTGGCATGGATATCTGTCATATGACGCACACAGACAGCAAAGTAATAGCCAGCATCATATGACAAACATACTAAAGTCCAAGCACGCAGAAATTGTTAAGAAGGGGGCAAGTACTTCCTTCTGAAAGGGCCGGGGAAGACCTCATTCGAACAGCAGGTCTCAAAGGAAACTTAACAGGTGGCTGGGGCTCTGACAGGGGGAGCAGGCCTTAGGACCAGCAGCCCGGAGCCTGAGAGCAGCCATCCCGAATGTGCTATGGGAGGGGCGGGAAGAGGGGTTGGGGCCCTGCCACGGGAGGTTTTGAACACTGTGATGACGACTCAGGAGTTGATTCTGGAGGTGAAGGGAGGCCAAACTTGGGGGAGCAAAAGAATTATGAAGTACGCAGGACCCTTGGGTGGGCCTGGGGAAGCCAGGAGAGCCTCTGTGGACGATATGTGTCGGTGAACATGAAGGTAAGTCTACAGCCTTCCCACCTTCTCAATAGGCCTCCTTGTTCTGAGGCCACATTCCAGGGCCAGGCTGGATGGCACATTCTGGGCACATTCCAGATGAAGGTAGTCTACCACCCTCTTCCCCAGCCCAGATGGGGGCACAAAAGTCACTTTGCACCCTCTCTCCTTGGACACAAGTCACCCGTTAAAATAAAGACCCAGGGGCGTTCCAGATGCAGGTGGCCCCATTGGGCCTCCGGGACTTCCCCTGTTATTAGGTTTCCAAACTATTCAAGGGTGTTTATTGACACCACGTTTTAATGCCAAATGAATGGAAAATTGCCGAATAGCTTCTGCCACCAGGTTCAGATTTTGAACTTTTCCCCTTTGGCCACATTGTCTTAATTGCTTAAAACGAAGCAGCAAACTCCACCCATGATTTCCAGTTCCTCCAGCAGCCCCTGTACCAGACCCTCGCCTCTCCTCCCACCCTCTCCCTCGCCACCACCAGCTAGCAACCGACAGAAGTCCATCAGGCCTTTTGGATTTTTCTTTTCCTGAGAGTAAATGGGGTCTCCTCCCCTTCACCTGGCTCCTCTCACACTCTTTCTCAGCTGGCCAGGCTGTAAATCTTGTCTTCACACCCCCTTGCTCTATAGACCCCCCAGTAGTGATGGACTTTTCCAGAACAAAGCCCACACCCCAAGATTCATTTTGGCTGTTTAACTACAACCGCTACCCAAACAGCTTACACATTTGTTCTTTAGAAGACCTCTGTCTCTTGAGATGTGGGCTAAGTGTCCCCTGCCAAGGGCCATGGGAAATGGGAAAGAGGTGCCACAGAATCTGGGGGAGGGCAAGAGGGGCATGTTTTGGATTCAAGTCAAAGCCCACATGAAGACTGAAGAGAGAAAGGACTCGCCAAAATGCAGCTTCCAGAGTGGCTTGGCTGGATTCGGGAGTATGGAGGCTAGAAGCCCGAAACGCCATTCTGAAATCTTGGATTTAAAACATGCAAACTTAACCAACCAGCATCTTATTACTATGTGCCTGCATATGCGCACCTGTCGGCAGGTGCCATTCCTGCCTCGAGCACCACAGTGGATGCCTCTCCTCTCCCTCACTTGACTATGACCTTGCAAGGCGTGGATGCCAGGTCACCAGTGCGCTCCTCCTGCCCCGACACACACAGTCCTGAGGATGGGCCCTGCGTGCTGTTGAGGGCAGCACCTGTGTGCTAAGAAGAATTTGCTCATTCAAATGTTTGTTGGGTCCTCATTATGTACTGGACACTGCCTCAAACCCTGAAGACAGACTTAATAAATAAAACCTAGGCCCTGAACTCCAGACAGCTCTCTAATCATGGCAGCCATGAAAAGGAGAGCTAGCATTTAGATAAAATGACCTAACATCTTCCACAAAGGAGGAAGTCAACAAATGAGCAGGCATAGAATGGGTCTGGCAAAACTTTGATTGGCAGGGCAAAAAACAAAACAAAACAAAACAAAACAAAACTGCACATGCTACCTGGGACTGGGGGCAAGGACCAATTCTACCCACTTCTCCCTTCTGGCAGCGCGAAAGGGAAAAGAGAATCACATTTTAGCCCCAACAGGAGAATGTTTCTGGACTCCAGCCCTTCCTCTCTCCCATATCACCTCTGTGGCTCTGACAGTTGGGACACTCACCACCATGGTTTTGCTCAGAAGCACAGAAAGGTCACGACACTACAGTGTCCTGGAGACAGGTGCCTTGGGATGAAGAAGATAGGAGGAGGTTGATTGACAGAAAATTCAGAGGCAGAATTAGGAAAGTTTAAATACACACACACACACACACACACACACACACACACACACACAACTCTCACACACATACCCCTATCTGTCTGCCTGTCTGTCCAGCCATCCATCCCTTTTTTCTTTTAGAAGTAAAAATAAAGAGAAAATCGAGAACTAGAGTGTTGGGGTGGTCGGAAGAATTGGGGCGTGGGGTGGAGCTTCCTATTTTAGTATAAACTGTAAACGATGGACCACAGCTCTCTCCTCATACTCTCCCTGGAGGTGCATCTTCCCCTCCCCACCCCCCACCCCACCTTTGCTCTTCTTACGAAAGTCCCTGGCTTTTATGAGAAAAACAAAACAAAACACGTATTACAAACTCTGTACAATCCCATCTAATTTGAATTTCTTTCTGAGTGACTAGCATCAGTCCTACACTCCTCACCACACGGCCCCCTTCCCGAAATACTTTCTAATTTTAGCGCTAAGAGCTTGGAACTTGACACTGGATATGTTTCCATTTACCATGAAAGGCATGTTTCTCCACAAACAACTGGAGGGCAGGCTTGGAAACAGGTTTAAAGACCAGACTTGTGGAACTCTGGCATGGCAATTTTCTGGAAACGTCTACCATCCCACCAGGAGGCAGGAAGCCTCAAGAATGAATATGTGTTCTGGCTTCTTTCAAATGAAATGATTTAATTTTAAGAGTTTCAATTCATAAAATAGCCCCAGCTAATTTTCCAAGGAAAATGAGCATATTTTGTTTCCCATTCGCTCATTAAGGACTATCTGGGCCATGAAAAGAATTTATGCTGAATTACCTAAGAAGACTTAATTGGGCAATGCGCCCAGTGTCTTTGAAAGAATACAGAATGATAAAAAAAAAAAAGCAAGTTTGATAGGGAGACAAACTTTTGAGATTTAGAAATTAGAAATCAGTCTAGCTGCCCTGATACTCACAAAAAATAAACCAGAAGAAAATTCTTTAACATGTTACGTTCATTTCCATAGCTGTATAGATGTATGGAATTAGGAGCTACTTCTACAGAAGGAAAAGCAAAGTCTTCATTTGTGAAACTGATATTTTCATCATACATGGATGTCCTCTTCACCCAAAATATAAGTCAGCTCCTTTTATTGCTGTATACATACCCAAACTATCAATATTTCCTGTTAACCACCGCCTTATACAAGTTGGAAAGCGTGGTCATCGTAGTTTAAGAAAAAAATCACACAGGACTCCTACCTGTTCGGTGTCCCTGTCACCTCCTTCTCACCTGCCCACCTCCTTCATCATCACCTGTCTGCCCAGGTGGCAGCACATCTCCCAGGACACAGGTCCAAGCACTTGACCGCTTTTCTTTCCATTCCAGAGCTGTTACCAGACAAAGAGCACTTTTCTTCCCCCATGACCAGATTCTGGACAAGGCACAGTCTGCCCAGCAACTCCCTTCTGCCTCATTCCTCAAAACAAGCAAAATGGCAATCAATTCTCCATTAAAAAATTTACTGCTAATCCCGCTGTGGAAGTTGAAGGTGGGCGCCCAAGGTAGCAGGCATGAGGAAGCCACAACCGCTTAAGGAATCTCCTCCACTCTCCAAGGCCTGTTCCTGATTGGAGCCTGACTTTTTCCTTTTTATGCAGCCTCCAGGAGTTTCTTTCAGGTGGTGTTGGATGTTGGGCAAACCTGTGGAATCGGAGGCCAAGTTAAATTTCATCTGGCTTCCCTGCTGGAAAAATCGATCCGGAGAATTCTTGGCCACCTTCTAAGGTACACGTAGCCAGGACGCCAGCTACTACTGCTCCTTCATCTGGAGCCCACAACAGACCCAACCAAACAGATCTGTTTCCTACAGAGTCTGGACAATGCCCAGAATCCCTCTTAACAATGTGCTTTAAGTGGCCACGAGCAGCCCTTTAGATTTAGCATACAAGGGGCACCTGGGTGGCTCAGTCACCTGAGCATCTGACTCTTGCTTTCAGCTCCGGTCATGATCTCGAGGTTTGGAGTCGAGCCCCTCACAGGGCTCCGTGCTGACCATGTGGAGCCTTCTTGGGATTCTCTCTCTCTCTCTCTCTCTCTCTCTCTCTCTCTCTCTCTCTCTCTCTGCCCCCACCCCCACCCCTCAATAAATAAACTTTAAAAAAAAGATTTGGCATATGAGATGAACTTCTTAGTCATTCCTGTCCCACCCTCTCGCATGCCCTAGGTGCTTCGAGTGAGAAGCATTCATCAGCCAGTTATAAAGACTGTATCCACCTTGCAGTAAAAGCTTGGTTTCTTTGCCTCTTGTCTTAAGGGTCATCCAACAGATAGGTATTCATCCCTCTTGTTCTCACTCTTCTGCCAGGGGATGTCGGGCCTGAGGTTCTTAAAATCTTAACATTTACCAAGTTAGTACATATGAATTAGTCAGGGACTAACTACCTGCCTGTAAGAACTTTGAGACATTTGGTCTCAACGTGAAAAGGGAGCTCATCTCGTGCAAAAGGAATGGTTTACTCAAGGTAATGGAGAAGGCAGCTGTGCCTACTTCCTGTTGGAGCCTCATCAACAGACCTAGAGACCTGGTGAGTCAGACTCCTCGCTGGTTTGAAGGGTTAAGGAAGTGATTAAGGTGGTGAGTTTCCCTCATGCTCATGGCCTCCAGTGCAGCCGGTGAAGGGACACCTGGAAGAAGTTAAAGCAGAGTACGCACATCCAGTTTATTTTAATACAAGCAAATGTCCAGGTTGCAGAAACTTGGAGAGATCTACAAAGTGGCTTCCTCAGATCCAGGTCTCGTTAGCACTAACGTGCTCTGATATGGCTCACAGGGGTGTACCTGCCTATGATGATATAAATTATCTGAACACGTGGAGTTGATGCTGCCAGGGGAAAGAGAGCATTTCTAATGTGAACATGGAAGTATACAGGCTTCCAGATTCACATGGGCATGTGGTTTGGAAAGCAAACAAACAGCCTTTCTTTCCCATTCCTGAATTGTTTTCGGTGCCACAAAGTGACAGATTTGAACCACTGCAGAGCTATTTGGTAGAAATGAAGAAGTCACAATTTAAGAGGAGAGTCAAAGATTCCGTGATGTGAATCATGCATAAGTTTCTCTCCCCACCTCTGGAGTTTAAACATGGGGGTGTGGCTGAATTATCAAGCATCTGCCCCATGAGGATGACTCAGTTTCATTGGTTTGACCACCTGGATGGCAGGATAGTTCCAGAAGCTTGGAGATACATCAAAGAACAAACAGTACTTGAATTGTCTGCTATGAGCCAAACTCTATGCCTCATGTATATCATAAATCAGAATGAAGTTAAAAGTCACCACTAGTAATGTAAATCTACATCGAGAATTGAGACGCATTTTTTATTGAATACATCCCATAGTTCTTGAGGATAGGTTAGTCTTCTAAATACCAATAATCTCTTGACTTGGCCACATCTGATCCAAGACTAATTCTAGGCTTCTAAGTGTATAATGTGATCTGAAAAGGTGCTTTGGACAGTTTTTGTGTTTCTGATCAATATCTACATCTTTGAATAGCGAATACCATTTACCATTAAAACATTTCATTCAGCAGCATCTTCCACATATGAATTTCTGACAGAATGGTTTACATATTAAAAAAAAAAAATGTAAACCCTTCTCTCTTAAGGTATTGCCTGGCCTAACTTCTCTGGATTCTACATATTCTAAATGTGTTTCTCCTTTTAACACACTTTTCTTTCAATTTCCAACCAAATAATTTTTATTTAAATTCACTATGTCCTAAAGGCTCAGCTTCCTGATTTCCGTGTGAAAGAAAAGTCCTTGTAAGTTCACTGCCTGCCGTGTGCCAAGCTGAAATGATTGACACATCCTGTGACTAAGGAGGGTCTGACCTTTCTGGTTTCAGATCCTTAGCCCCTCCCCCCATCCCAGGCCCCTCAGGTTTTCTGGAATGACTCACTCCCACTCCTCACAGGCCCTCCTCCTGGAAGGCCTCCTCCCCTCCCCACAAGTGATCCTTTGAAATTACTACTTCAATGGATATAAATAGAAGGGAAAAAATGAACTTTTCTACCAAGAGAGGAAGAGTCATCTCAGCTTATCCTTAACAGAAATACCTCAGCCTTCATTCTGAAGCCTCAAAGAACTTGGAAAGTTCCAGGGGCTCATTCCACGTCTACTCTCTGCTATCTTGCCTTCCATTCCTGGACATGACAGGACTCCTGACTGGCTTCTTCCATTCTGCCAGGCAGGGTTCTCTGGCTTTTCTATGCACTTCAATCTCTGACAAAGGGATCTTGAACCTCCAGAAAATTTGGCACCTTTTCCCATTCTTGTGTATAACAGGAAGAATGGGGGAAAGAATTTACTGAAAAAGAATCCCGGAGAGTACATTCTTGGCTTGCCACTAACTCCCTTGTGGCATTTAGAAGGTCACGTCCAGTGTCTCTGGTTTCACTTCCTCATCTCTCACAGGAGGTATTGGACCAGAAGGCCTCTGAGGCCCCACCCAGGTCTAGCAAGATAGAATCTACCCTCCCTGGGAGAGTCCTGGAAAGTGGCCTCCATAAAACTGACCCCTCATGGCTGTAGGGACTGAGTGGCTGGTCCTACTCTCTGAATGTGACAGAGGGGCAGTGAGAGGGAAGGGCAGATTTACAGAAGATGGTCGGGCAGCCAACAAGAGCCTTAAAAATAGACATATAAAACAATACAGAGGGAGAAAGACAAATACTGTATGATCTCACTTATATATGAAATCTAAAAAATCAAACTCATAGAAACAGAGAACAGATTGGTGGTTGCCAAAGGTGGGGGAGAGGGAAATGGATGAAGATAGTCAAAATGTACAAACTTCCAGCTATAAGATGAGTAAGTTCTGGGGCTGTAACATATAGCATGGTGACTGTAGTCAACAATACCTTACTACATATTTGAAAGTTGCTAAAAGAGAGCCGATTTTAAAAGTTCTCACCACATACGCAAAAAATTGTAACTATGTGATGTGATAGATGCTTTCACTAGCCTTGCTGTGGTGATCATTTTGCAATCCACATGTACATGCACATGTGTGTGTGTGTGAGTGTGTATGTATAAAATTACCACTGTGTTGTACACCTTAGACTTACACAGTGTTATACATCAATTATATCTCAAAAAAGCTGGAGGAAAACACTAAGGATGAACATTTGTATGACCTTTCACAGTTAAGTCAGGCTTTCATTTACATTATCTCCTTCAAAAGTAGAGAAGTACTTTGAGTACAATCCCCATTTTATAGATCATAAAACTGAGGCTCAGAAGCTATGTGAGCTCTCCTAAGTGTTGCATCTAGAAAATGATAGAGCAGAGTCTACAATACAAACCTGCAGTTAGATATGACTTTTTCACTGGGCCAGGAAGACTTGCTAAGT